>NC_056741.1:1927516137-1927678637 GCF_019279795.1 Protopterus annectens
ACGCTGATAGGGAATGTATAGAGAGTGAGCAGTCTGAAAGCATATTACTGTCCCAAGGTAGATGTAGACAAACACACGGCAGTGGTGTGATCGGGGCAACTAAATATCTACGGAGCACTACAACAACACTACATAGATACGGGACGCACCACAGACAGTACACCCTTCAAGACAGCAACCAGTGTGTTAAATGTAGGCATCCATCGTGACATTGAAAATGGACATCTGTTGCCTGGATGACCACCATTGCTATACAGGATGTCAATGGCCATGCCCACACGCTTAGTATCACATGTCTGTTTGGAATGTACTGTGTGTCCATCTACACAACGGCATACTGGGCATGCTCATACACTTAGCAGTTGCAAAGGGCCGTCTTGCATGCACACGGATTCTAAACATGGAAGGGCGCAGTTTGGAATGTACTGTGTGTCCATCTACACAATGGTGTACTGGGCATGCTCACACACTTAGCAGTTGCAAAGGGCCGTCTTGCATGCACACAGATTCTAAACACAGAAGGGCGCAGTTTGGAATGTACTGTGTGTCAATCTACACAACGGTGTACTGGGCATGCTCACGCACTTAGCAGTTGCAAAGGGCCGTCTTGCATGCACATGGATTCTAAACACGGAAGGGCACAGTATGGTATTACTGTCCCCACGTACATGAAGGCCACTCACATGTATTGACCAGTACACACTCAGGAGCTATCACAGATGTCTCAGGTGCAGATCACAGAGGTACACACCACAATCTACAATGTAGCCCTGAGACATCACCATGTAATTGGACCAGCAATACACAGCCATACATTAACACAACACCGTGTGACTCATGACCAGTGGACTGTACATAGGTCTACAGCAACAGTGCAGACTACAATGTACTGACAGGGTTCCATCATGTGTTATGCATTGCAATGATACCACTGTACATAACCAGGTCGGCTCTACACATACCAGGGGCCCTGGGTCTTACACAGCTGTGACAGATGACTGTCTCTGTACACCAACGAACACACATGTTTGGCTATGTCATACATGTAATTGCAGTGGATATGTGCATGGACCACACACACAACACATATGTACATAGCATAGCTTTTGCTGTCCTCCATGCAGACAAGTGGCTACAGTAATCATACGCACGCAAATGGAAGGTGGGTCCATGGCTGTTGAATGCTAACAGTACATGAGGTAGCAATGTTGACCGAGGATACATTCCCTCTGTACTAGTTACCCATGGCACCCATCATATCATACAACAGTCCATGTGTTATGTATGTCAACACATGTCCACCAATTGCAATGCTTACAAACATGGCTACATGACAGGCATGTAGGACCAACATACATGTACAATCTGTAGTGTGCATGCAGCTACCATGCATGTGCAGTAGCTGATCTAAGTAACTCATCTGTGCCTAACTACAACGTGCAGTTGCAATGCAGCCCCGTCATTGACACCTGTATATGGTGACATACTGACAGTATGTTAGGATGTACAGCAGGTATGGATGGATGTGTGTACATAAAGTGGTGATCCACCTGTGTAGATTAATGTTTGCCGGGGATGGCTCACAGGTGTGTAACACGCCATCCTAACATTACATGTGCAAATAGTACGCTATGTTACCGTTACTTGACAGTGGAGACATAAAACCTACACAGCGGTCAGGTGTTACCGACAGTACATCACTTGACACCTGTAGCACTTACATCCTCCCGTGTGCATATAGCAGCACAATTGCCGAAGGTAGCGTTGGTACACATAATGCGGCCAAAACTGCTGCATGTCTGTCAGACGTATCATCATATAGCAGGTGTATCATTCACAGTACTGCCGTGTGTGTTTGCTTGTGTGACCATATATGCCACATATGGTGGGGAATACATACCAACTGTTACACACCCCTGTACACTGTTGTAGAGATCTCTACATACTGCAGTGTGGAAAGCATGACGTAGGCAGGTGTGGTGTGTGTATCACACACATCAGCTATCCATATGTGTACAACATTTGTGGTCTCCACAGTGTGTGTGTGTGTGTGTGTGTGTATGTAGGTATGTATGGCTGTCTGGTGCATGGAGTGAGGGTGTATGCTACCATACAGAACACACAGGATCCCTAACCCCTCATGGTGATGCAGTCCACTACTCTGTTGATGCCATCAGTCTCAGCTGCACTGGCTACTTGTACATGTTCTTTCTGTGTGTCGCGTCATGTGGGTGCACAGTACTGTGAGGGTGATGACCACATATTCAAGGGTCCTCACCTCAACACTATGGGGTGTGCGTTATAGTGTTGTTGACCCCGTGAGTGTGAGCATGTTCCTGTAATGTGACAGGGTATTACTGCTACACAGTGAGGCCTCATGCTATCAAGTGGCCTCTAACATTATCATTGGCCAGACCGCTGTGTACAACCCCTGCACCATGTCAACATACCTGTGATGTGACCTGGTATGGATGTCACGTCTCTAGCCACTGTAGCCTATTAAACTGTCCACATGCTTCTGGATCAGTATATGTGTGGACATCTGTGGTATGTTAGACTTTCCAACAGTCAGGCTGAGGCTATGTATAGCATGCTGATATTGCCATATGTCCCTATGAGTACTCCACAGTTACACATGGGAGACTGCAAACAGTGCTACCTGTAGGCACATGCAAGTAGACCATAAGGAGGGAACCAGGGCATCATTACCAACATGCTGTTACTGTTGTTACCGAGACACATACTGTAAACATATAACAATGCATGATTAACCTGTACTACATGGTATGTCTGGTGCGTGTCAACAGTACACAACTAATGTAATATACATGTCTCTCACTATTCTCACACAACTAATGTAATGTACACTTCTCTCACTATTTTTGCACAACTAATGTAATATACACTTCTCTCTATTCTGTTCACCCTGTGCATCAGACCATTTGAGCATGTCCCTGCACTGATGGTGTGGATGACAGGGATGTGGCACAGGCTTCATCATATGCACAGGGTGATAATGTTTGCCAGGGGCATAGGCTGCACCAATGGATGACATCATGTGTGTGGGTAGGGGCCAGTGATATGATTGGACATGTCTGTTCAGTATGCATGTGGGTGTTATGGTGCCCTACAGATGTCTTTGCTGTGTGCATGTATGTGTGCACACAGTTCTGCCTTTTGTGAGGCCTACACGGGGTATTATTGACAGCTCCAGATTGTACAGAACAGGTTGTACAGCTCACTGTGTCCAGCCACCGCCACGTGACCTGTGCCTGCCAGGGGTTGCACGGGCACTACCAGGCAGAGGTACAGATTGGCTACTGTCCAATGACACATGGCCACTGGAACCGTGTCCCCACTGGGAACATCCAGGGCCACGTCCACATGGCCTGCTGTGTCCTGGTGTGGACAGCACAGCACCAGCTGCACTGCTACTGCTACCAGCACTATGGGAGCGGGCAAGTGAGGAGGCATGCTCACGTTGACCTGCACTAGGTGGTGTAGCTGGCCTATGTCCATGTGGCCTACGCCTCACTCCTACCAGATGTTCCAGCACAGACAGCTCATGCACGCGGATTGCCATGCCACGGTCAAGGATTCCGACCATGTCACCCAATCGCCTGTCCAGAACATCAGCAATCTGCTGTTGAGCATTTGCCAATGCCTGGATGTTGTCATTTAGGGTACAGATAGCAGCCCTCTGCAGCCTCTGCCCTCCTCTGTTCTGCCATTCAGCACGTGCCTGTGCCGCCATTACAGTCTGGAACATGTGTCTGGTGATACCAGCTGCTGCACTCTGTCCTGCAGGTGCATGTCTGCCAGAGGTCCTCCTACGAGCAGCACTGGCCACATGCCTGTGTGGCACATCTGCAGTCATTACACTGACACCATGGTGTGTAGACACACCTTCTGTAGCCACCACACATTCCTGTTCCACGCTAACAGACGCTGACTGTCCTTCCTCTATGGCCACTGGTGATGTGGTATGTGTTGGCAGCAGAACTGTGTGCGGGGAAGAGGGGGACATAGCTGGGATGGCAACCACTGGCACAGATTCAGCCCCTGACAACCCTGCCTGTACCTCATGCATATGTTCATCACTGCTAGTATCTGTGGGGACACTAACATCAGATGGACTGCAGGAGGTTAACGCACCTACATCCCCTGTGAATGCAAAGAAAGACTCTAAATTACAATAGACACACACACAGACACACACACACACACACAGACACACACACACACAGACATACACACACACACACACACACACACACACACACACACACACCACACACACACACACACACACACACACACACACACACACACACACACACACACACACACACACACACCATGCATGTGATTTGACAGATGGCATGCAGCATGCCTGTGGTACAGCAGAGGGCATGCAGCTCAGACATTAATAGTGTTAGTAAGCATACCTCCCTGGGGTGCACACTACAGCAAGCAGGTGTCATATCAGTAGCCATGCAGTTTACACAATCATGGTAGTATGCATGCATCCCCATGATACACTATGTGGACCAGAACAGGATACCAGTACACATGGCTGACGTGACCTTGACATGTAATCTGCTGACATGTGCATTAACATGCATACATGTCTGACACAATAGTGTCCTGACACATGTACAGCATCGTAATGGGCATCACATTGCGGTGTTGTCTGTATGCCCTACAGATAGAATGCATGTTTAGCAAATGTGCATGAGCATGGAAGGGTAGTGTGAGCCGTCTACATTACTATACAGTGTGAAGTACAGACACTGTGCCATTGCATGGCATCATGAGGCATCTATATTGCTGTACAATGCATAATATGTACACATTGCATAGCCATAACTGCATGCATACCCATGACATAACTATGGATTGTGACCCACGATGCTGAGGTGTATACACACCAAACCATGCTGTGTCAAGTGACAGGTCACTAGAGGACCTACAGATGACACCCCTGCACAACAACTACAGGGTCTTAGCTGCCTGGCAACCATGTCCACACATAGCGGACATGTCAATTCACCATTTCCAACATGACATTGATGTACCACACACACGAGGTGCACAGCTAACGGTGATGTCCTACAGCAGCAAGGGAAATGTACAGTATCTGTGGCCTGATGTGGTGTCAATGTCTGTGGAAGGTGTACAGGTGACTACTGTCATGCTATGACACAGTCGTGATGTTCAACAGATCTTATATGGTAGACTTCAATGACACCTCCACTAGCTGTGCACAGGCTTTTAGGATGTCCAGTGTACCACATCAACTGTATAATCAGTCAACTAAGGCTATAATTGGACCATGTGTGGACAATGTGCAACAGGGTGTATACACATCACATCTACTGTGTGGCTACGTGTCTCTGGCCATCCCCCATGGCCATGTGTGCACATGTGTTGGCCAAATGTGTGTGATGGCCATCTGTCTCACATGTCTGTGTTGTCCTATATGACATACACCCATAGATGTCAGATATGTCACCATCCACAGGGCTATGCAGACAATGGGTTGTATGTTTGGTATGTGGGGTATGGGTCATGGGATAGTGTGACAATATTGCAGCCAGAACACTATGTGTCTGGGACATGTCAGATGGCACATCACAATGTGTGCACCCAATGCAGGGGCATATAACACAATGGTGACACCTGTGGGCTGCCCATATCACAGCTCACTGTGTGGTACTGTTTGTGTACTACACATGTTGTTCCAATGCATACTACATATGCCTCCATTGTAGAACACCTCCACCATTGTATGCACAGCTGACCACACATGTAGCAATGACAAATACTGTGGTTTCAAGTCGGTGTATCATTTTGTTTGTATATATTTCACATGAGTGGCCTGTGTGAATGATGGGTGATGTGACCTGTATATCGTGACTGGAATGAACATCAAGTGTGCAAGTGTTAACTGGCCACATGGCAAATAGATCTATGCTTTAACATGCCTGATACTGATGACAGTCTCACCTTCAACGGACTCATGTCTGTGCGGCACGCCAGAGGTACCTGTATAGGGGTGACACAGCAGTATGAACATTATCCATGACTGTATGACAGCCACAGGGTGCACTGTGCATGTTAACACATTCGCCTGTATAATAGCATATAGTATGCACATGTGTGCATACACAGGGTAGCATACTGTAGTATGCAGCATGTGTGTCCACATACCTTGCATATGTTGTTACTTTACATAATGTACAGTGACACATGCAACTAAATGGGATATAATAGCCATATGTGCAGTACTGACTTATCAGGGAATTCCAGGCTCATTGGTTGGGAGACACTCACCTCCACGATGGCAGCTAGTGTTTGTGGATGCTGTTCTGAGGGTGTCCCCAGACTGGCCAGTAGCTCCTTGGTGTGTGTGAGTGGGGGCTGGGTTGGTGGCCCACCACCTGTTCCACCTTGTTCCCTGGTGATTGCAGTGGCACGCTGTTTTGAATGTCGTATCAAGTCCATGCAGTGTCTGCGCACCTGCTGGTAGGTGCGGTTATGGCCACCCACATTGTTCACCCTCCTGCGAAGATCCTGCTACATATCATCCCACTGCTGGGCATGCTGTGGCACATGGCTGAACAACACCTCATAGTTCTCATGGAGGTACGGGATGAGGACATCATCCTCCTGGTGGCTGTATGCTGGAAGGCGTGTACGAGGCATTATCTGTAAGACATAATGATGGTGACAGGTCACAGTTTCAGAGATGTACAGAGATACTGCTGCACATACATTTCTATGACATCTAGTACATCTGCACAGTTATCTTTGCAAATCATCATGACACTGACATGACTGACATGTTTGTGTCACACACATGTAACATCCGTTATGCATTGGATATCATCACCATATATGTGTGTCACCTCATTACAGTGTTCATACTCCATGTGAATGCTGTCTTGATGTGGGCATGTCTATTTGCCTGCACTGGTGTTCTTACCTATCTGCACATGCCTGGATGTGTCCACGGTAATGCTGTTGACCTTGATGCTGTGTATATGTCACATATCAACACAGACACAGCCTTAATGGACTTGAGCAGTGACAATGCACACATACACATGGAAACCTGTACATGCATGTGTTTTGCCATATACATCTACACAGCACTGTACAGCTGTTCAACATCCTGCCACGGATCACCTGTGTTGCACATGTGATAGACATGGGACAATGGCTAGTCGGACGTCATTCGCAGGGATGGTTATCAACCATAGCATGTACGGGCAAGGTTTTCTAGCTGTAACAGACAGCCATTATGCCACCGCGAGGTGCATCAGTGCCACATTACTGATCCAGACAGTTGATACTACATCTACCATGCGGCCATCACACCATGTATGACTGGGATGACATGTGCAGCTTTGATGGACAGGGTTGCATGGTTTGGCAGGAGTATGTCACATGTATGGCAGAGGGATCTGTCCAGCATGTGGCAATCCTAGTATTAGGACAGTGGATTTCCATGACGTATGTCTTACAGATCAGGATATGGACATGTAGCATGTCCATCATCGTAGTGTAGCAGATGTCTTTATGCAAGGTAGACAGCATGCTGCATAGTGGAGGTGAGGATTGTGAAGGCTGGTATCACCCATCCACGCATGGCCATTACCCCTTAAAGGTGATATGTGATCCAATATTGGTCACCCCAGTGCTGTATATGCCTGTCCAATGATCTCCATGCTCATGGATGGCACCCTGTCATGACATGGGTACCTCGTATGACTACCTAAGGGGCCTGGAGACATCACCAAGTCAGGGAGGTGTACTGCACAGCACCATCCCTTACACAGTGTCCATAATGTTGACCACAGCCTAGGTGGTAGTTAATGGGTACAGGGATGTTCACCTAGCGGTGACAATGCTGATATCATCCATCAGAATGTGCATATATGTCACACACCTCACCCACACAGCCCATTCTGTATGTTGTTCACAACACTGACACAGCTATTCCTCATAGGTCATGGCCATTCACATCCTTACATACACAGATGCCTAACATTTGTCTGTGTGGTATGGGCTACAATGAGGGTGGAGTACAACACATTAACCCTGTTATACTGTAGCTGGCACTGGTGTGATATGCACATGTCACTCTGGCACCTTTTGTAGTTGTGAGTTTGTCAACAGGCCACTGGTAGAACACTCCTGTGACATACAAAGGTATTTGTAATCAAACATCCGTACCATCTTGTACATCTGTACTGCTAAATTCTACAGTGATAATGGTTTATGGACATGCACACCATACTCAGCAGGGTTATAGTGCGGTGCCACCCATTATGACTGTCGTCACCACTTGTGGGTTGATATTATCCAACACCCTATCTGTATTGTATGGTCATGCTAGGCACTTGTTCAGAACATGTGAGCATGTCATGAGCTACTGATTAATATAGCACCCACTCCACACCATTTCCCACAGGTACACTGGCTGTCCTAAAATTTCCAGCTTGCTTATGGTACAACAGCTGTTGTACACACATAACTCACATATCCTGTGAGACATGGTTGTATATACAGAAATGTCCAACTGTCACGTACCAGTGCTATTGCCTGTCTATATGATGGATATGTCATACATGTGGCAATAGAGAAATTGTCTCATGTACACATTCAATGCTCACCTCCCAACATACGACACTACAGGCTGTGGGGGATGCACTTATGCAGCCCTGCTGGGGGTAATGCTGTCACCAACCCTGACTGCACCTGACAGTCATGTGGGGATGTGTAACATTCGCAACACACCCCACTCATCACATAGTCTCACATGATCTCCACCACAGGCCACACATACAAGGACAACTTGTGCAGTACCTCTCCATACTGTGTGTAGGCACCAGAGGCAGCCCCCATCAGGGAACACAACATCACCAACTTATAACCCACAGACTCATGTGTGCCCATCACATACAGCCAATAGGGTGTTATAACATACACAACACACCAGTCATAGGTGACTCTGTAGGTGGTCACACTGCAGTTCCACACAGCAGGCTACACAAGGCGATAGTAAACACATCTTGCTGTCAGGTAACTGGTTCTGCAACATAACCTATGCACCCATGCCACACCTCACCAGGTATGATGTGACTGTCATTCTCCATGTTAGTGTGACTGCCCTGAGATGCCACTTTACAGACTACGTGTGCAGGGACATGCAATAGCTCACCAGTCTTGTAGCCCTGAAGGTGTGGGCCAAGCCCTGGGGAGCATTATGCATTCATCCGGACCCGATACCACTGTACAATGACTGACTATGTCACTTCAACAGTTGCCTATGCTTCTGCTGCCATTCCACAGGCATCTAGTATCTGTCTGCTTTGACTGACCTGGTCAAACACAATGCTTTGGCACAGATGACTTGCACCTGTCAGCCCTGGGAGTACAGATCACATGTAAGGCTCTTGCTGCTTCTATACTGCCTGTCTTGCACAGTTTCCAATAACAGTCACCGGCAGAACGGGAACTGGCAAGCAAGACATGGGGTCATGTGACACAATGCTTGCATCTTCCTATGTGACGCACGCAGGCAAGGCACACCTTATAATGCACCACTCCAATATCTCTGCAGTGACTGGGACCTGCCTCTAGGCTCTGCAGAGCACACCTACAATGACAGGTTATAGACAGACCATACCTTTCAGGCACATACCTGGACCGGCACACCCACAGCTGAGGTGTTCCCATATCCCACTATGTTGTACACACATCCTGGCTAGTTACTTAGCACAATGCATCAGTGGTGCTCCACGTGCAACTACCTGTGTCCAGAACCGCTATACACATTGTAAAAAGCTACAGATTCAACAACAAACCCCACAGTTACCAGACCTCATTTGTTGGTGTACTGGACAGTAGGGCTCAGACAGCTACTACTGATGTGTGACTGACACTACCCCACACTTAACTGGGATAGCCACTCATGTACCGACACATCCCTGAGTCATAACCTCCACTTGGCTGGATCAACCCATACACATCACCTCCAAGACCAACATTAACCTTGACATGAACACTACCAACATGTGACTGGTGTTCCACACCTGGGGTTATCCCCTCATTGGTGGATTCCGAACATATGATAATCAACCTTGTTAGCCACATCCCGGCACCACACCCTTCACGGCATGCACAGTACATGAGTACTACAACACCTACTACAGACGTCTTATGACAGCGGTTGTTAACGTCATGACACCCGTGCAGATGGACAATGCACATACAAATGCTGAAACATACCCCAGTGCACTTCATTAGCACGTACAAGACTGCATGGATCATGTTATTCCACACAGAGCCAAGATGGTACACACCAGATAACAGACGCCACTCTGGTGGTCAAGTTCCATGGACATAATGTACAACAACAGGTGGAGGCTTTTGCACAGTGGTGTACAATCCCATAGGTGGGGTAGCTCACTGGTCAGCCTCGGTAAGGCCATGGGACCTTTCATCACATACTCCAAGACTAGCTACGTAAACATTACTGCGACACATTCCATGGTGTACCACAAGGCATTATGGTGGTATGTCAGTAGTCAAAGGCAATACCCACATCTGCTCTCACATACAACAGTCACTCAGGAACATTACAGACCCAGGTGATGTTGGCAACATGCTGGCGGATGGATTAAATGCTAACATTACATACTCTCACTCACTACAGGGCCACAATCCATGCAGGAACATTGCGGTGTCCCTGCGGTCACACCTACACAGTACTAACCTGCACTCTATATGTCCTGGGACACTGGCCCCATGTCACCTTCCAAAGTCCCAGGCTGTGATGTCCACAAACCTCTGAACGACATGTCTCCCCACTAGGCCACCATATTCAGTAATAGCCTTGTATCAAACATTGTGGCCCCTGAATGGCACACAGCAACATTTATCACACTCCACACAGGTGGCACCACAATGCACGAGTGGGACTATAGTCCTACACACCTGACTGGACTGTTCTGCATGGCTATGGGGCACATCATCAAGGACGTCATTCACAGAGACATTGTTGGGCTCCGGTCCTTTGATGCCACCCGGGTTGGACTTGTTAGGGCCAGAGCATGGCCCCTACACCTGGTGGACTCCTTTCATACAGTTACCAGGGCAGTTGATGATGGTACGGGAGTCCAGACATCCTACATTGTCCTCTCATTGCCTTTCAGCACCATTCTCCATTCTGGTATTGACAACATACACATCCACCTGCACATCGTACCCTATGTCTCAGGATGTTATGCAACGTGGCTCATGGACAGGACACACACAATGAGGGTAGCATACCATAGTACCTACTGCATTTCAGTTACATTTGGCATACCGCAGTCCTCAGTCATAGGGCCCCTCATGTTCAGTATATGCTTCCCTGAGGTACAGGCTAGCACAGAGGGACTTTCCCTGCCTAGCTTTACAAACCCCTGGATACAAAGCGCCATGATTGATCCACCAGCTGATACTGACTCCATCCATATGGGTGTCACTGTGACAGATACCTGATATGAATATCATGGCCTCGAGCTGCATGACACAAGGTGCATGAACATCACCTTTGCATTACACCATTCACCCACTGACTATCACATAGGTGGTAGTCCCCTACATACCTGTCTCATTGTACATGTTTATAGTACACACGTACGTCGCACCCACTCCTGTGGTTACCATATTGCCACTGTGGTGTTGATATCCTTCTACGTGGCCACACTTATCTGTACTGGGTGTGTAGCTTGTACATAGGCACCCATTGTACCTCTGAACTCAAGACATCTACATGCATTCAAGGGTACACCACCCCATTTACGGTGTACCTTACACAACAGCTACAGCTTTACATACCACAACATTAACACGCCATGATGTTTATTGAGCTCCGACAGTTAAAGTATGCGGCTGAACTATGGACACCACATCTGTACACATTTGCATACTACATACTCAGGGGTGACCTCTGCTGAACAGACAGGGCCTATGTCCACAACAATATTAATAGATATACTCCACATACACGACATAAGCAAAAGCCACTGTGAGCAACATGCTCATGGATATGTGCACACATGCAACAATGAGTGGGATGTGCTTGAGGGTTACATTCCCAAACCGGACACTCACCGTGCTTTGGAACATGAGTCCTATGTACATCACGCAGGGACACTCAGTAGCACTGTTCATGTGATACCTCCCTTGGTGGTTGGGAGACACATGTACGCCAGGGATCACTGCAGTGGCTGTACTGTGCAGAGGTGCAGGTAACACATGGCTCTGCTGTTCACAGGACACTACCCTAGAGAGGTGCCACTGGTGTGAACACTGTAGTTGTGCTTACACATAGACTTGCCAGACTGCATAGTACCCCACTATGAACCTGTGAAGCTATTACATGTCCTTTGTGCATGGTTACTTGGTAGCCCTTCCATTTAGATTAGCTATCATGCTATTACAATGTCCCATGCCTACAAGCCATATGTATCCTGTTATTGTGCATGCCAATAGACAATACCTTTGGTATGCATGATATGCCTGTTATGCTGTGTAGAATATCTGACATATCTACCTACAATACTATACATTACACATATTTTACATAGTATCCCATAATGCAAAGCATGCTTGCACAGTGGGACCACCTTAGACATGTCATTATATGCCCATACACATGCCTACTGTGACAGTATATCAACATATACTATCCCCTGCTATGGCACGTACTTATTGGACATACCCTACCACTGACGGCAGGTTGTATGGAATTGTTCTGTTTAAAGCCCTCATGTAGCATCCCTTGTGGTGTCTGTGATGTGTACCTTGTGGCCCACTGCTGGATGCACAGTTTCTACAGGCTTAAGTATGCTCAGCAAGACATCACTACATAAATACCTTTTCCTACTTTATGCATTGCGGACACTTTTAATTAATGCAAACCAGGCTAAACATACAGTAAATAATTAATACAGAACATGCTATACATAAACCTACATACCGAGTGTTCTACATACCTTGTTATCGTTACGGACTTTCGTCTCTATCTCTCTCACACTGCTTAAACAGGTATTTTGTATGAGCATATGGTTTGAATGTCTGGCAAGTCATCCTTATATACGTCGATACCTGTAACATGTGGTTTCCTGCCACCAATTGGTGTTCCTGAGTGACTAATTACTTGCATATCAGCTGTGCAGCTAGTCCATTTGCCAATTACATGGCAACAGTGGGGTATAATTGAATTCTCCACTTGGGCGTTGCCCATTTGCCCTACCTTCGGGGAGATGGCCTGTATTGTGTTTTGTTATGTGTAATTGCAACTGCTATGCATAGAGACAAGTATACTTTGGATTCATGTCCCCCGTGGATTGTGTGTGACAGCTAGAGTATGTGGTTCAACATGTGGGTGTACCTGTCATCCCAACGTCTGATAATGGACTATTGCAAACAAAACCTGTAACATCGCCGTTTGTTCCATTATACAACGGCTGCAATTTTGCATGGCGCCTTTAATTGTGTCTCTCACAAGGTATGTTGACGGTTCTGCAGATGTAATTGACTGACTGGATGTTTGTGCTGTTATTACAGTCTGTATTGCTATAGTTTCTAGTGTGGGGGATGTCAGTGGGTGTACGTAGCATATACTGGTTTGTGGGGCTTGTATTTCTACATATTCCATATATATGTGTGTGGGCTCCGTCCCTAATTAAAGAGCTATCAGTTAGTAGACTTATGTTACGGGATTGTACATTGGGCCGTTGTTAATTGGTTTCTATATAGTATGCAGGTGAGGTTTATACTTCTATACCTCCGGAATTGCAGCGATATGTAAAGGGATATGTCTAAATGACAGCTATCCTGTGTATTTCTGTCCCAGGTATTTGCAGTCATTGCGGTTGTGTTGGTAACAGAACCTCTTTGCCATGGGTTGCCACCTTTTCATATGGCCATTGTTGGACACTTGTGGGACACACAGCGGTGTTTACAGGCCAACACATAGCCACGGTCAGTACACAAGATAGCACATACTTTTATCCTCAATACATACCTATTGTTGTGGGACTTTGGCTACTTATCATATTGCATGTAACATTTACGTTTCTTACATACAGGCATAACTATTTAATGCAACTATTACATTATATATGGGACATATTAATGTCCTACAATCTCGGAGATTTGCCCTTTGTAATGTTTTATGTCAGGACACACCTGCCCAGGGAGGGGCTGTCCCTCCTAATGTCGGACAGGTGGTAACCGTATGCCTACGGCTAGCTATACCCACACCTACCGTAATGATCTACCTCCGAGTTGGCACAAACAGACACATGATGCGGACACACACACACACACACACACACACACACACACACACACACACACACACACACACACACACACATTACAGTCACACGGAGATGCACACGGCACCCTCAACACACACATACACAGACTACGGCACTCACAAACACAGCTGAACACAGTACCTAGGTGGACTGCAACACCGGCAGCGGTAACTAAATGTCCATTCATATCATCATACTATTACTCGCGGTTGTACTGTTCCAGTACTGTGTTCTTTCGGTCTTTCAGCCTCGTGGTTATGCATGCCGGTATGTTACACATTCCATAGTTGGTGGTATCCTATTTATTTGTACCTCCAAGGTGTTATGAATGTCATTGACCTATCTATATATATTTGCAGATATCGCTGAATCCGTATATATCAACATATATCACTCTATCGCCCTTTCTATCTGTATTATATATATGTATATATGTGTACATATATATATATATATATATATATATATATATTTGACGGGGAAAGTGACAGGCAAGTTACATCTTTCATTGTGTACTTGTTGGTGTATACTGTTTCCTGGACTCCGCACATTTGTGTCTGTACCTGTCACATTACACACCTGACATAGGTTAGGGTTACCAGCTGTAACACTTTGTGAGGGACAGTCCCTCTTTGGGCAGTTGTGTCCTGCAAAATATTTGTAAACATGGCAAATGTCCTGAGATTTTAGAACATACTTATTTCCTATAGTTTATGTAATAGTTGCATAAAACAGTTATTCTGTATCTGAACCACCTATATGTTATAGAAACAGAATAAGTAAGTAAACATTACAAGAATGAGCTTTTATCTAGGCAAAAAAAATGATGTTCTGATTTTTGTACTGGCCGGGTGTATGTGTCGGCCTGCAGACATCTGATGTATGTCCCACATTGGTCATTTGAAGAGGTGGCAACCCTACCATAGGTACATCTTGGCTAGCAATAGTGTTACGTGATTCTATAGATGATTGCGTGTTCTACACCTGGCAGTGGTCGTTTTACCCTTCAGAGCAGGTGCTATTAGTACAGGGGTGAATAATGCTGGTTTCACCTGTTCTGGACATCATTGACCATGATCTGCGTGATATTCGGAGAAGCTTATCCCTGTTTCACGCATATCCATATAGTCATATTTAAACGTCGCTTACCAGCAGTGGGCAATGCATATTCCCGCTAATGTGTGCTAAACATGATCTGATGACCTGCATCCGACATGCATTACTCGTGCCTTCGGGATTACGTTACATCCCTTGCAGGACGTGGGACCAGGAACATGCACGATGGTCACTGCATTTAACACATGGCCATCTGGGATTTGTACATGTGCTATGTCATTTTGTACGTGGAGTATACTACGGCTGTTACTCCATACTGCACTCACATGGATAACTCAGTTAGTTTACATATTGATGAGTCCAGTTAATGGTATGTCCATGTGATGTTTACTGGATGTGCTCCGGCATTGGGTATGTATATCACAGTGAGCCACACACGATACTGTGCTACACCTTCAAATGACCGTAGGTGGAGCATGCTGGGGTGACGAATACCTGTCATGGGTACAGCCCATGCCTTGACACAACATCCATGATTATATTATGTGGAGCCCCTCATTAACGCAGCAGGGACTCCGTGCTGAGTGTGTGCAGAACAGTGCTTACACACATGTGCTCCCACGATTGCCTCTGCTCCTCTAAGCGACAGTTGGTTACTCAATGTTGCGGTGACAGTGAACACTGTTTGCCCTGTTTGGTGTATGGCCTCTGACAATCGGCCGTGTACCTACCGATGTACCTGGGAACCTATACACACAGCACCACCATATGCTGATAGGTGCATGTACTGTTCAGGTGTTGACATTCTGTGTTCCAATAGCTGTTGTGTGTACAATGTTTGAGGGATGCCTATGTAGGATTCACACAGTGGGCCACCTATACATTACAATTTACAGGTGGTCATGTTTGTGTGCCATCCATTTTACTGTGTGTGCAGGTGGAGAGGTGTGTCAGTCCGTAGGGGCCTACACTGTCAGAGTATGTGCTATACGTTCCATCTTTGCCAAGGTGTAGGCATATTGGGCATGCCTCTGTCTGCCTACTGGGGCTGGCACAGTGTGTTCATGGTCTGAATCCCTCTGTGCCTGTGATGGCCTTGGCAATTATGGTGGGCTATGAGGGCCTTCACCATTTTGTCCCTGCTGCAGCTGTTTCCACAGGATCATATTATGTAGCATGGCACATACTATGATGATGTGGGCACACGTGCCTGGAGAGTACTGCAAGGCTCCACCAGATGTGTCCAAGCACCGGAACCACGATTTCAGCATCCCGAACACACGCTCTATGATGATTCTGGTTTGTGCGTGTGCCTCATTATGGCATTCTTGCATGGGTGTGTGTGCATTTCTGATGGGAGTCATCATCCACGGCTCCAGTTCATAGCCAGCATCCCCCACAAGGTGGCCATGTGAGATGTCCCCCCTGACAAATACCTGATACAGCTGTGAGGCATGCCAGATATGGGAGTCATGGTAGCTTCCAGGGCTGCCAGCACACATCCATGATAATGCCCTGGGCATTGCACATGACCTGGCAGTTGATGGAGTGGAATCCCTTGAGGTTTATGTAGCACCTACCATGCTCACCGGGTGGTGACTTGATTTGTATGTGCGTGCAGTCTATCGCACCCAGTACCTCCGGGTAGTGTGCCACATGGTGGAAGTGACGCATATTGCTGGCCAACTCCTCCTGAGTTCGGGAGAAGTATATATGCTCATTGGCATGTGGTAACATGGCATCCAGGAACAGGTGAAGTATACTGGATGCTGATGCCTGTGCGATCCCCATTATATCTCCAGTTGGCCTTTGAAAGGTTCCTGTGGCTAGTATTCGCATGCTTACACATACCTTCGTGTCCACTGGGATGGGTTCCCCTCTGTTGTTTCTGGTTCTCAGGCGTGGCCGGCACAGCTCCACTATTTGCTGTAAGATGTCCCTGTCCACCCTGTAATGCTCTACTATCTCCAGTTCATGTAGCCCCTGGTAGGTTACTCTTGGTCTGAACACTCTTCTCCTCCTCCGGGGCCTGCGGTGGTTGTCGGCATCATCCTCCACAACACCGTCAGTCTCTAACACATGCTGATGAATCACAGCTACGGCAGCTCCCAGCATGTACATTTTAAAAGTTCCCCGTGTGTTTACACCTATGATGCAGTGTTTGGGAATACACAGGTGTGTGTAGAGTGCTTTCACATTTTATACTATTGTGCTGTGAACACCGATGATGTCATAGGGTGTGTATGTACGATCGTAGCTACAGGGTATCTTATGTGTTTTACTACCAGAACTACTATTGTGGTGCCTTTGGTGTTGAATTACATTTGGCTGCCGTGGATTACCTCTTGACCTTCCCTTTACATTTCTGCACGTTCCACCTACCATTTTCTGGCATGCATCCAGCAGCCTGCTTTCATTTGTACTTTCCTAGACCTGGCGTATCTTGCGTAATGTGTGCTATTGCCGGTCTACTGTTGGTTTGCTTTGCTCTGCTATGACAGATCTCCTATCTTTACAATCCAATGCCTCTCCTCCTTTCTTTGCATTCCAATGCCTCCCCTATCCTGTTTTGCAGGTTTCTGCGAGCAGACTTGTCAGCTGCCATCGATTGGCCACCATGAGTTGATTGGTGTTGATTGCTCATTAGTACTCCAATTACCCTACTTCGGCATTTCCTTCTTTTCTTCCCCTGACTTTCCTGTTTGTGCTATTGTTTGTGCCACGTGCATCCACTTACTGGGTTTCAGGCACGTTTTCACCCTGTACACATGCGCTTTTGGGCACCATGTGTGCTCTCAGCTAAACGATTCTACACCTTCCTCCCCACCCCTGTCCTGCAGCTTTGCTTAGCAACGGCCAGGCCAGATTTGCATTGCTCCAATGTGCTTACTGCTATGGTGGCACACCCCTCTGCTGATGTCATGTATCTCCTCTGAGCCACTCCTCAGTGTTATAGCACTGCGCCGTATGGTGCAACCTTCATCCGACGGGACATTTGCGATTCAGTATTATCTGCCTCATTTGCATGGCATTGACTACTAATTCATAGTTACCGTGCCGAACACTGTCACAGGCCCTTAGCAACCCCTGCACCTTGGTTTTGGTGATCCATGCCTACCATTGTGTATTATGGTGTAAACCTGATTTGTATTACATTGCGATTTTATGACATTTTTATATAATTTCTTTATGTTCCAGTTTGCGCACACATGCCCTGCAGTTGTACTGTGCGTTACTGTGGACATGACATTAAATGTTGTTTTTTAGGTGTTGTGCATCTTTTCTTATGCCATTTGCTATGTATTTAGCCATTGGCATATGTTAACTTTGTAATACATGAGTCTGGTCCGCTTCCATAGCTCTGATGTTCTGTTTGGGAAAATGTAAACCGTGTTTTTTGGTTTTCATTTCCGTGGGCTTCTGCACCACTTCATGAATCACTATCTGCCTTCATTTGCATGGTGCGACACTGCGCATGGGGTGATTAGCATAGCATACCTATGCCGAGGGCTGCGCAGTTCTGGCATACGCCGGTAGTGCACATGGTATTGGATCGTACCTGAATCGCTCGACGGCCATATTTGGCGTTATTCCGCCTATGCTACGCCTGCGCCTGGCGCAAGCTTCATGAATCATGGGGAACATTTGTGACAGGTACATTGATGCTTGTTCATTTTGGTCTTGATCTATAAACTTTACTGACATCATTTCATATCCTTCCTGTATGCAACATCATTTTTAAAGGGGTCCATGGCATACATTTTAAACACAGCCATGTCATTAGCTTTTACATACTAATGCCTCCTGTTTTAAACAGAATTATTAGTAAGTGCTTAGTACAATCAGTCCTAGAAAGAATCAACAAAGACTGCAACTCATTTATTTGTATATTATTATGCATCTACTGGAAGTGTTTAGAGCTCTCCTTTGTTTCAGACTTTATTGTCTATATATTTCATTCAACACATGATAAAGTTTGATATTTCCACACACTATTTTTTTGTTAACAAAAAGAGCTCTAAATACTGATAGAGCTATTGTATGGTTCTGCTCCTCTAATCATTGAAATATTCACTAGCACTTCCGCAGGATTCTCCTTCTGGGCCCCTTTTGCCATTTTCATCCATCCTGCATTATGTAGTTGTCAGCAATGTGTGATTTTGATTATTAGTAAGGCCTTATCACACTGAGGTCAGAGCTTAAAAAACTTGCCCATTCTCAGTTTTCCTCAGCTACCTTTTGTGTCTCATTGTGTCTTTCATGCATCTTAAAAAAATACATCTTAAAAAAAAATACATTCGCCACAGTGGGAACTTCAAACAGACTGCAGTCCAAAATGCTGTCTATTCGTTTTACCTTTGTGTGGTAAAACTACTCCATACATACGTATTTACTGTAACAGAATTTATTTATTTATTTTACATTTGTTGACTGGGAAAGTCCGACTGGACACAGTTCCATTTTCAGCATTGGCCCGGGGAGAAAAGCTCCAATAGCATTACATACAAGAAAATTTCACAAAAGAAGGAATAGCATACAGAAAGAAATATTACTTCCATAAGAATGAAATCTCTCCGTATTTATCTGCATCTTAAAGCAAGGTCATTTCCAAATCACCAATCCCATCTTCTTCACGTTGTGTATATGTTGCCTCTGGTGTTCTTTGAGAAAGGATTGTAGGTTAAGTAAGATTATACCACTGCGATAAATATGAAATAAGTAAATATTTAACAATGATTACATAGGATTGTACCACTGTGATAATATGAAATAAGTAAATATTTACCAATGATTACATTAGCAATAGCCTATGAGTTCTACAGAGAAAATGATATGTTTCCTTGAAACATTTTCTATGTCCATATTTTGTGCACAACAATCATTTAATAAACCTACTTTCAACATATGCACATTTTTTAAAACTCTGACATTAGATATAGAATTTGTAGCTTTGTCACAAAACATCCTGCCATCTTTTTTCAGTATTCCACTTATTCTTTTGAAGTCTGAAGTGGGTAGCTTTGCCAAGGACGATGGACTATATAGCTCTTATGTCAACTAATGAGCTCTGTCAATATTCCTAGATGTTCCCAGGTAGGCCAGGAGTTGCCATCCCATAAATGTGCCCTGGGATGTCATTTAGATCTTGAAACAGTAGAACTGTGTAGCTGTCCTTAGAGGCTCTTCACTTGGAGATCTAACAAATACAATGTTCAAACTCTTTTCAATTTAGCTGGGAATCTCTTAGTTACTGAGGTCTAAATCCTATTTCATAAGATGAATGTAGCATCCCTGCAGTGAAGCCTGATTGCAGTGGCTAATAAAAGCAATTTCCAATCTTTCTGTCATTACCCAAATCATTATCTTATCATCATGGTGAAGAAATGGGCAGATATCTAGCAGCAAACTGAGAGTAACATTCCCTGCCTCAGTTCTCACTTTATGATCACAGACCTGTACGGTGCCTTCAAGACTCCACAGCTCTAATCCACTGTTCAGTCTTATGGTTGCACTAATCATCATGAATGAAGTCCCTACACACCTGTGCTTGGTCACCTGGACAAAGCCATCAATACTTTTCCTCAAGAAAGAGTTGTATGTTAACAAAAGAGACAAAACTGTAGAAATAAGTAAAAAAAGCAAAACCCACTGACTCAGACTGATGTCACTGAACAAAACCTTTAATAAAAGGGTTACAATAAAACCACAGAGTGTTCATTCAAAATTAAATGATGAAGTTCTTTTTTAATTTAGAATGAAAGCAGTGAGATTACAAAAAAAAGTTGCTGGATTCTCATGTTGTCCTATTATATCCTGGGTGTGGCCAGTGCAAGGGGTGGTTTCTCTTAAATGTTGTGTGTCACTAGAACAAGGGGTGTTTTTTCCCCTGCAGAAAACACTGCAGCAGGAATTTAGTTGTTGTTCTAAGTTTGCAGTTTCAATGGTTTTGATTCAGAAAGTTATATTCAGTTTTAATTCTATTGTTCTCAGTGACTGCAATCTTTGTTGAAGTGTAGTGAACAACTTGGCATTTAATAACAATGATTCATCAAGATCTGGATATGATCTAGTTTTTTGATATCTGTACATCTATGCTGCTAAATACTCATCAACCCCTCAAGTTCCAATTGGAGACCATGGTCAGATGATGCCAGAAGAATGACATCATCTACAAAACAAAGGCTCACATCTCCAAATTACTACTACTAATTCCTGCATCTACACGCTGTTCATTAAGCTCATTAATAGTAATGAGATCATTAATAGTAATGAAATCATTAATAGTAACGAGACAAAATATAGCATTGTGGAGTACATTTTCCACCTTGAAAAGTCTCAGCTTAACACGATGAATGTGGACATTGTTTGTTTTCTGGGACTGCAGGGACTGAATGGCATGTTTGAGAGATATACCTTCTCCAGATCTACAAAACAAAGGTGGGCCAGGGAAACCAAACCCTAAATTTCCAGTTGCAGGAAATATAAATTCGTAAGCATTAATAGTAATCTGCAGGAACAGCCAAACAGAGGTCTGATGGATCCTTTATTTGGTACAATGTTTTGAAAATATCCCACAGTGTAGTACAATTCTGCATTCTGCCTTCGGTTGTCTGTTTGCTTCTACTTTTTCATCTAAACTTATACCATTTTTGAGCAACTGTTTTCATGAGTCCTCATTTTAGTTTGACTTCAGTACCCCTGCTGGGTCATAAATTCTGTTTTTTTTTTTTTCTTTAATTTGCTCAAAAACAGATAAACCCAAGAGAAACAAGATTCCACTTTTCCGTGAATCATTTACCGCAATCGTTATGCTTAAGTTTTTGCTCTTATGGAAGAATAATAGTCAAAGAACCTCTTTACCACACTTTACTGGAAACTTTATAAGGGTCTTCAGTTTTCTCTGCCATTTAATAATATGTTTTCTGGAGTTCTTGGTAACTGCAGTGATAACTGACTACATAGTATCTGATTAAGGAATGCACTCTGGTATACAGAGAGGCAGGCAAAGTCTCATAATTCATCAATGGATTTTGTGTGTGTGTGTGTAGATGATATAATAGAAAACTGTGAAGCTAGACTTGATACCAGATTTCTGCCCTGGTGGCAGGCCCACAGGTGTCAGTGCAGTGGGCTTCTATGGGGTGTCCTGAGCTTTGATTATAGTAAGTTAAACAATTTTTTTCTTACTATAGTTTCATTTTCAGACTCAGTGCTCAGAAGCTCTGACATAAAAGAGTCATGATTTAAGAAACTAGAACACTATTTCCATTATCCGTTTCAATTTGTGACCAAATGAAGACCAGTGCTCAATTTGTGTTCTCACAAATAACTAATAAAATGGTAAAAGACTTGCAGTTTTCCTCAGTGTTATAGTCTGAAGGATGATTCTAATTATACAAAATGCCTTTAACAATATGATCAACATTATAATTACATTTTAGCTTATTATTTATTATTACATTTAGGTTCTTACAAGGTAAACGTTGACAATTCATTATTGAAAATACATGGGTAGCCAGGATTTGTAGTTTCCAACTGCATGATTTTATACTTCTCACTGATGAACCATACTGGCTAAAAAAAAAGAAAAGAAACTCTAATTAAGTTTCTAGAACTTGTCATTCTCTGTCAGTACTGACCTGAGCACCTCCAACTTTGGAATCAGCTGCAAACGTTGAAGTCCAGACTGAGTAAGATTGCAGTGTAGTTCTCATAAAGATCTTAAATAGGTAAGCGTCCAAAACAAAATCTTGTGGGACCCCTCTTGAATTTACAAAATGATCAGAAAACATTTTCTCTGTCCTGCCTTTCACTTGTCTGTGTACAGTGACACTCTAACCCTTTTTATCAGAAAGGGTTTCTTCTCTCATTGGGTTGTACACTGCTGTGGAAATGAATCAAAAGCTTTGGTTAGATCTAAAAACACAACATCCACTTGCTGTTCTCTACTTGTAGATCAGCTGCTGGCAAATAAAAGCCAATCAAGTCAGCAGAACATGATTTGCTGAAATAAGTCCATGTTGATTAAATCCTACAACTGGCCTCAGGATATAGATAGCATATCTCAAAGAAAGTGCAGCAATATATCCATAGGTTAACCTGGTCGGCTTATAACTGTCTGGGCTACAGACATCTCCCCCTTTTAAAAAGAGGTGATTTAACAGCTATTTTATACATTGCAGGAATATAACCCTACTGTAAACAAGCTTTTGGATAAGAAGACCCATTAATGTCAAGCCCAGGAGCATGGTTAGGCTTTGTATAATCCAGCACTTCCTGTACATACAATTCTTGAATAATGGGCACCTACTTCCTGAGCAGCTTGGGTCTGCAGTAACAGCCATCCTGATTGATGCTGCTATATTAGAAAAATAATTTCCAAAAATCTCACTTTGTCAGTTTATGCAGCTAGGCTTATCTGCAAAACACTAGTGCTACACTCATCTCTGTGAGCACTACTGCGTGAGAGCCCAGCTTTTCACCAGAAGGCTGAATTGTTGATTTACCAGGGATTCACCCTTTCCCATGATGGTCTGACCTCGGAATTGGTATACATATGTAATAGGGTTGTGGCACCCAAACTTGGAGGCAAAGAGGGGCTTTCCCATTTAAACAATACTTTTCTGTTTTAGAATGCTATTTATATTCAAAAAAAGTTTCATTTACTTGTGTTCTCATGTGTGAGAGGTTTATCATCTACAAATAGTTTAGCCCCTACTGTCAGAATAATAATGTTCTGCACACCCTCATTAAAGCTTCTAATATGTTTGTAAAAAGACTTTATTATTTTTAAGCATATAATGTCAAGTTCATAAATTTCCTTAGCCCCATCCTAAATAGCCTATTATTCTCCTTAAACCAATATGTGTGTTTAATTGTAAGGGGGTTCCTATAGCGGGAGTAGGAATGCTTCATTTTCTTAGCTAGTTCCTTAAGGTTCCTCTCCAGACATATCTGATTGCTTAGCTGAATATATTACTGCTCTTTCTTTGAGATTGTTTTATGGAATCTTTTGTAAATATTGTATTTTCTATAAGCTACAAAGGGTGGATAGGTCAGAAGGATGATTTTAATTAAGGCTGGTGGTGTGAGCATGCTGCATAGTGCAGAGTACCGGAATCCTTACT
Organism: Protopterus annectens; assembly: GCF_019279795.1. NCBI lineage: Eukaryota > Metazoa > Chordata > Ceratodontiformes > Protopteridae > Protopterus > Protopterus annectens. Next base: position 1,927,540,709 of record NC_056741.1, read on the forward strand.
GCAGTGCCAGTGAAGTGAGTTTAAATAATATTTGGGGATAGTAGAAATCTGCCAATGAGGGGGCAATGAATGCCTTATTCTGGCTCATCCTTATCATGGAATAGTCACTGCACCATGGGTGAAGACAAAATTCTGCTTTGCAGTGACATTTTTTGTGAAACTGTTTTTCATTCAGAATGCTAAAAACTTGTGATTTGACCATGTGGTTGTTAATCAGTTCACCTACTTCCTTTTTACTCTGTTCTGTTGCATTATCAAATGTTTTTCTTAGTGTTCTGAGGCATAGAATAAACTTGAACAGCTAGATGTCTACAACAATATTTTCTCTGTCAAAAAGGGGACTGATGTTTCATTTCTGTGGAATAAGACAGTTTGCGGGTGAGTTATGCTGTTTTGCCTCTGTTGATAATATATCCTGAAAACAATATGCTTGTTTGATGTTTAAGGTTATGTATCTTTGGGTTTGTTATAAATACTGAAATAAAGTCCCTTGATTTATCAGTGAAATGCTGATCTTGATGGTTCAGATATATGCCAACAACAGTGGTGACAAAGGGTGTCCCTGTTTGGTGCCTCTTCAGAGAACAAAGTAGAAACTAACCTGCTCCTTGTCTTTGCTTTGGCTCTAGAGTTGGTGTAAATATTAAGGAAATCTAAAAAACTGAAAGGGAAATTCATCTTCTTCAGTGCTTGGTGGGGGGTTGGGGAGTTGTAATGTCAAACATGTTTTCAGCACATAAGTTAGTGTTAACAATGGAGAGTGATTCTTTACTGCTTTTTGGGTGAGAATGTTTGTTTTTGTGAGTTTGCCTACCTGAATAAAGGTTCATTGATCTCCATTAATTGCCTTTTTCTAAAAAAAAATGGGTATTGTTCTAGCCATCAGTGAGACAAATAATGTGTTGTCTGTTTTTAATGTAGAAATAGGTCTGTATGGGTGTTCTTGCTTGATTTTAGTATTATAGATATATGTGCTGATTGAAGTATGAAGGGGAACCTTTACCTGACAAAAATACCCACGATAGGTCTTAAAATGGTAAAAACATGGGACTTGTTTATATAATTAATTTAAAAAAGAATCTGATTTGTGTTCTTTAGTAGAGTATATGGATTTTAATCTCCAGTAGATTTTCTTTGCTGCTTTGGTATGAGTAAACCTTGTTGTCAGGGAAGTGGAAGAGCAACATTGAGTAAACCTTGTTGTCAGGGAAGTGGAAGAGCAACATTGAGTAAACCTTGTTGTCAGGGAAGTGGAAGAGCAACACTGAGTAAACCTTGTTGTCAGGGAAGTTGAAGAGCAACACTGAGTAAACCTTGTTGTCAGAGTAGTGGAAGAGCAACATTGAGTAAACCTTGTTGTCAGGGAAGTGGAAGAGCAACATTGAGTAAACCTTGTTGTCAGGAAAGTGCAAGAGCAACATTGAGTAAACCTTGTTGTCAGGGAAGTGGAAGAGCAACATTGAGTAAACCTTGTTGTCAGGGAAGTGGAAGAGCAACATTGAGTAAATCTTGTCGTCAGGGAAGTAGAAGAGCAACATAAATGGTGAAGGTATTGAGAAATTGTTGCGGACAGTGCGCTGCTGTATTACATTTTTCAGGTGTCCTAGGCAGAAGTAGGAGTAGTAACCAACTAGGACGTCAACAGTTCATCCTGGACATTAAGAATAGGTAAATAATTAAAACCCATTTGTGCCTTTTTTTGGGATTAACTCCTTGTCACTTCCAGATCATTAACAAGAGGGGGATAACATAAAAGAAACACTTAACTTTGGTGTACCTTCTTTAAGCCAAAGGGATGCATCACATGACTCCTGCTTTGCAGAAACAGAATACCAGCAGTAAGTAATATACATCTGGCACTTGGCAATCTGTATTTCAGCTGAGCCATCTTGTGTCACTCAACAGAATTTTCCTGCTTATTTTGCAGAAAAGTTTCCTTTTTATAATCTGCTTTCTCTAGATAACATCATGATAGCAAAAATCATTAAAGGCCAGATAATTCATAAGGTTATAAAAGTCCTTATTTCACTTTACTTGATCTTCCCATTAGAGAAAACAATTTATATAATGCTGATTAAGGCTTGATAAAATGAATTATTCATTGGCCATTATCCTTAGGCTGACTTTCAATATATATATATGTGGATTTGATTTCTCATGGGCTTTGAGTCAGTCTTAAAATAAATGAAACCAGATGAAAGTATTTTCTTTGCTGCCTTTATGCGTATTTTTTAGACTAAGCAAACTTCTCTTGCACACGACACCATGTGCAAAATGTTTCTAACCATATATCCTTAAAAATGTTCTTAATCCTAGCAAAATCATTTTGACAAATTATGCAACTTTTTGGATCAAATTTATTTATTTAATGGAGTTTGTTGACTGGGATAGGAAACTAATCACAGCTGTCCATTCCAGCCACAGATGAGGGCTTCTATGGAGCACAGAGAAACAAATTACTTACATAATCAGGAAGAAACATTTCAAGTCAGATAATGAAATAAAAGAAATAAAATTATATGATACACCTGATATCAGTAATTAGCTTGCTTTGATTGTAAATCCCTCAGACTGTGCCTGCAAACTGTGTATTGTGATGTGTACAATTCAGGTAAACAAACTAAAATAAATAAATAAATAAATAAATAAATAAAATGCCTTTCATGCTGTTTCAGTACCTGGCAGGGGTACATTTGTTCTGTCATTTAAACACCTAGACTCAAGTTCTCAGTCATAGTTTTAGAATGGTCTCAGGATTATTTTCCAGAAACTGGTACTCTTTTTGCAAGGAATGCCACTGTGATATTATATACATCTGCCTGTTGCAGGTAATGAAGATGTGTGTTCCTATTAGGTATTATTCAAATAGTAAATATTAAAATATTCTTTTATTTCTCTGTAGCCTGTCATCTAAGAAAATCATATTCACTGCAGTCTGTGTCTGCTGCAAAATATCTTTAAAAACTTTACATTTAAAGTCATAATATATGAAGAGAATGGGCAGGCCAGGAGGGACTGGCCAGCTTAGTGGTATTTCAGAAATGTTCATGCACTACACAAGCATTCTTTATGAGTCCTTGATTTTAGAGTCATATGGAATTATGGTAATTTTATAATGTCTTTTTTCCTGTTTTAATACAGAACATTTTCTCCACCTCCCAGAAACTCCTAGGCACCAGCCACTACACAACGTTTGGAAACAAGGCCCCTTCAATGTTCCTGTCCTCACACCACCCCATCTCTCTACTGTCACTGTTATTAAAGAATCATTGAGTGGTGTTCACACAACACTTCTCATCTATCTCAATATGGCTTGCTAAGTGCACAATAGCATGGCTAAAAGAAGGGTTATATCACGGTAACTGCAATCCTCTTCCCTACAAATGATACCCCATAAAATGCAGATGCTAGAAAACTGAATGAGAATAACACTACAGATTTAACAGGGGCATTTTAATCCATCTACCACTCTATGATCATAAATGAGCTGTCATGTTACAGCTACTCTCAGCTTGCTCAGATAGATGATTTATTACCACTTTTCAGCTAAAATCTAGTGGGTAACAATACATCATTTCTTCCCTAATCCAGAGCATATATCCTTGGAAGTTCCATAATGGTCTGTACTGGGACCGCTATTATTTATGATCCTTATAAATATTGTTGTTCTAGCACATCTCAAGAGCCAAGCCATTTTCTAACCTGATCACATATCTATATAGATGGGTAACAACTCCCCTGTAGTGCTGCTGAGTGCACTGTCCATACTTCTCAACTGTCCAGATTTTTGCCTCATATTCTTGGTCTGTTTCTCATAAAATTTGTGATTTTTTTCTGTCAAATCATTGAAAACTGAAGTAAATAATGACAGACATTGGAGTTTCACACGTCATATTATTCAAAAAATGAATGCTAATGCAAAACCTTATATTCTAGCAACTTTCTAAGTTTATAACAGCAATAATTTAAAATATGTCCTTTTTTTTGGGCCTTTGTCCCCCCATTATTTTTGGTTTTGTCCAGATTTCTTGAGCTAAGAGTTTGAGAGGTATGGCACTATCAGTCACATGTGGCATGAGCAACTTGGGAAGCATGCTCTTGTGAGAGTGGAGAAGCATAAGGAGGACAGAATTCATGCCATTTGGCACACCCAAATGCTTAGTGCATACCTCTGGTAGATGACCGGATGGATCCAAGTACCACATGGAGGCTGCTAACAGTCCATAAATCATTTCAGATCCTGGCTAGACCTCACATTTAGAGGTCATCTGTACAAACTATTAAAGTTTCTCATCTATAAACCCCATGATCTGCAATAACCATCTAAACAGGCATCATGCTTCCGATGGCAGTGTATTAGGAGTCCAGAAGTAGAGAGGGAATCACAAAGAAAAGGAGAGTAGTATTGCTGGAATTGCATTCATCATCAAGACTTGGTGAGAATCTGCCTGTGTTAGACCTTGTTTTTATAAAATCTTATCAAGGCAACACTGATATATAGACTGCATTTTATGTATAGTGGAGTAAGGTAAGTTAAAAAATAAATTCTGGGTACAGTGTTCAATCCTGGTGAACACACTAGTATCAGGGCTGGAAAAAAGGCAGTTTAGAATTTTTAGAACATGAAAAATTCCTGCCACCGGATTAGGCCATGCTGGGGTTGAAGATGTTCATCCTGTGGTAGAATGTAGTTATTCACAAAAGCTAAAAAACCTGAAAGGCCAAGAAAGAGGCATAGAATCAAAAAGTGGGCTGTTGAGGAAGATATGTAGCAAGAGTAAGAAAGAAATCACACAAAAGAAAAATACTTTAACAATAAAAAACTGTAAAAAATGTAGATAATTTAAAATCTTTAATGCAACAGATGAGAACAAAACATTATCTAGATGATGAAACTTTGGACTGACTGGAAAAGGGAGCGAGACAAGATAAAAAACAAAAATAGAGGCTGTCAGATGTTCTAAAAAACAAATATGGACATGGCAAAGAAAAAGAGATTTATTGTAGTGTGATGATAATTTAGAGGTCAAAGCCATAGAAATCAATATGGAAAATAACCCTCCAAAGTCATTTGAAGAGAAATATAGGCAAAGACACACAGAGAATTCCTCCGAGCTACACGCTCTAGGAACCTCAACCTTGTCACCAGAATAAACAGGACATGTTGGAGGGATAGATTCCTGTCCCAGAGACTTCCCATACTCTGGAACAAGCTACCCATCTATGTCAAGCAAAGTTCCTCATTAACACTCTTCAAGAAAAATCTTGATTAGTGGTTGGGAAATAGTAAATACATCCTGGGGATCACTTCTGTGGCTCTGCTCAACAGGAGCACAGGAAATTAACTTTCTTGGGTTGGTGTAAGACAGGGAACTTTGTTGGCTAGGCTTACTTAGGCCCTTGGGCCGATAGCCTAGCACCTACCTATGAACCTATGAACCCTATGAACATGATAAAGTTCATATTTAAAAAAATCACAAAGGTGGAATGTATTGTCATGGTGGCACAGTGGTGGCGTTGTTGCCTTACAGCAAGAGGTTCTCCCGTTCGATTCTCGGCTTGGGTTGGGAGTGCCTTCTGTGTGGAGTCTGCATGTCCTCCCAGCGGTCGAGTGGGTGTTCGAAAGACATGCGTTGAATGGGCGTGCCTTCATTGAAGGTTGGGCATTGGGCTGGCAACTCGACACTATAAAAACCAACTGCCAATCATTAGCAGACCGGAGTTCCGCTGTGGCGACCCCTAACCGGGAAAAGCCGAAAGATAAACAACAACAACAAAGGTGGAATGCAATTGAAAAAAAAGTTTAGTGAAATGGAAAATATAACAAATAGAAATTTAAGTGTTACAGCATCTGTAAAGTGAAGGATTTAGTGTGTAAACACTACATAATATGTAATATGATGGACTCATGAGTTCCCTAATAGAGGAGCAGCAGATGGAGCAGGATACATCTGAAGAAGATACACCACAGAGTGATGTTCTTCAACCTTCTGTAAGGAACTCACATGAGTTACACAGTAAGTGAAAGCAAGAAATAGAGCAAAAAGAATGTTCCCAGTCTAGCAAATAATGATCTAAGGGAAGACCTGGGAAGATTTAATACAGAATGGCAGACATATTAAGAGAGACATAAGAAACAGCTTGTAGAAAGTGAATAAGACTTAAAATGTTAGACTGGTAAAGCAGATGTATATAGTATATAGTAACTGGGACTACTAAGAGAATTTCAGGTGATAACAGATATTATAGGATATATTACTGTGCAGCTAAACTGACAGCACATTGTTATCTCAAAAACAGAGTAACAAATGAAAGAAAGGGAACATATAAAATGCAGCCATATAAATGTAAAAAAAAAGAAAACTACAAAGCAACTAAGATAAGAAGTATCTCTGTTAGAAGAATACAGAAAAGGGAACAGATCATCAAAATACTTAGAAAGATAGATGTGCTAAAAACTATACAAAATATCAAACCAGGATTTATAATACACTATTTCTGATAAACTAAAAATATCAGCACAACAAGAAAAAATTCAGAAGGTATGTAGATAAATATAAAGGGAAAATGCAAAGAAACAAATTCAGTGGTGACCCAAAAAGGTTTTGCAGTGAATTAAGAAACAAATTAAAAGAAACAGAAGCACCACCAAGAAGAAGAAATAACGTAATAAAGGCTTCAAGTAGAGTTCGTTGTGTTCCAGTGAAGGTTCTCTAAGTGAGTACTTTCTGAAAAGAATATTGAACATTTCAGGGGTAGGGTATATGATTTATGTATGTTTGGAAAATGTGGTAAATCTGAACTTTGGAGTAATGAACCCTGATTTGTTTACTAAGTTGTTCTGTAATAACCTCCTGTTCTATAAGCTATTCCAGAAAATAATCTTGTTCTGCTTTAATTAAAGTGTAGGGCCCATTGATAACTTTGAATAATAAACAAATTCTTCCAATTACTGCAGGGCTTCCTTGGTATAATATTTCCTCTCCTAAACTATCACTTTATCTTCCTAGTGACTCTTATTATAATATTTTTTTATTCATTAACTTATCCAAACCTTCCTTTTTCAATTTAGGTTAGCCTGAGGTTTCTACCCAGTTCCTTAGTTTCTGAATGTAAATAATTAAGAACCACATTTCCTAGGGCTCTAATGTTGTTTGTGTCTTTCGGCTTATCTCGGTTAGAGGTCGCCACAGCGGAACGCCGGTCTGCTAATGTTTGGTAGTGGATTTTTACGTGCCGAATTACCAGCCCTGATGCACAACCTTCAACGAAGGCACGCCCATTCACGCATGCCTCAACACAGAAGATGTTCTAGCTGAGAATCGAACGTGACAACGTCTTGCTGTGAGGCGACAACACTACCGCAGCACCAGGTGAAAAGGTGGTTGAAATGCATAATGATGAAAATGAAAATTCACCGCATCCAAGGCCAATGACTCCTTCCGAGTATCCCTCTCCTCGAACTAGAATTCTATTTTATTTCCTATAGAAGGTTCTCAGGTCCAATACAGTTAGAAAAAGGCTAGATAACAAATACAAAACAATGCTAGTACATTAATTTAACAAACTGCGATGATTGTCATTTAATGCACTAAAAAAGATATTAGGTTCATAGGTTCATAGGTTCATACTAGGCTATCTGCCCTGGGGCAATTATAAGCCTAGCCTGATTCTGTATGGCTTACGCCACCCCTTGATTTGAGTATACTGTGCCCTTTTTAAGGTTTAGTTTACTGTGCCTCTGTTTAATAGTTCAACAAGAAAAGAACACTGTCAGGGTAAGGTATCACCTCCCAAAAAAAGCACAAATCCAAAATAAGAAGAGGATGATACTCCACAACAGTTGTGGAGTATCATCCTCTTCTTATTTTGGATCTGTTTAATAGTGACACGGGAGTCATCCCTGGGACAAACCTACGATCCCCCATCCACCCATCGAGATTCTTCTTGAAGAGATTCAGTGAGGTGCTCTGCCTCACATGAACTGGAATTCTATTCCAGAGCGAAGTGAGCCTCTGGGTTATGAACCTGTCCCTCCAGCAAGTTCTATTTATTTCTGTGCTGAGGTTCAAGTCCCTCGAGCGTGTGGCTCTAAGGGATTTAGATTTACTGAGGTGGAGCATGTCCATTAATTCTGGATTTGACATAGCTTTGTATGTCAGGCATAGATCGCCTCAAAGTAGGCGGTATGCAACTGAGTAGAGCTGGAGTTTTTAACCGAGCAGCATATGGCATCTGTTTGAGACCCTTGATCCTCTTGGTGAGATACTTTTGGGGTCTTTCTAATTGCTGCAGGTGTCGGGTAAGGTACATCCCAAAAGGGGCATTGTATTCTATGATGGGCCTAATGAGGGATGAATAAAGGGGCACGATTACCTCTCTTGATCTAGATGTGAAACCCTTCGTGATGAGGTGGGCTATGTAGAAGGTCTTTCTAACCACTTTGGCAATGTGGTTTTCAAAGGAGAGATTGCTGTCAACTTGGGTCCCCAGGTCCCTAATAACTTTCTCTGCACTTAATGGGTTTCCGCCTATGTGGTAATTTGTGGGCACATTGTTTTTGCCAAAGGGTATGACTATATATTTTTTGGCATTTAGCTTTAAACCATGGTGCTGGCACCAGTTATCTGTCTCTGTGAGACCTTTGTGAAGGATGTTTGTGTCAGCTGGAGAGTCGATTATGGTGCCCAGTTTGCAGTCGTCTGCGAACTTGGTGAGCCATAGTCCTCCCACGTTTGCCTGTACCTCGGAAAAGTATATACCGAACAAGAGTGGTCCCAGGACAGAACCCTGTGGGACACCACTTGTGACGGGTTTCGAGTCTGACATGGCTCCAGCAACTCCCACTCTGTGGGTTCTGTCTTTGAGCCAGTTTGCGACCCATCTTGTGACATAGGGGTTTATATTTAAGCTGGATAGCTTATCTATGATGCCCGAGTGGGGTATTGTGTCAAATGCCTTTGCAAGGTCCAGATAGGCTGTGTGGACTACCTTCCCTTCATCTATGGCTTTGGTGACTGTTTCGAAGAAGTCAACCAGGTTCAAAAGGCAGGATCTGCCCTTGACGAAGCCGAACTGGGTAGGATCTAGTGTCTGTAGGTCCCCAATGTCTTTGTTTATGAGCTCCCTGATGATCCTCTCCATAGCCTTGCAGACTAAGCTAGTCAGGCTTATGGGGCGATAGTTTCCAGGGTCCGTAGAGGCTCCACCTTTGTGGAGTGGGACCACTGTTGCTGTACGCCATTCTGTGGGCACATATCCTGTAGTGAGGCTGAGATTGTATAGCTGTTTTATTTGAGGGATTAGTTCCTCTTGGAGTTCATGTAGGACGCAACCTGGGACACCATCTGGTCCCATGGAAGCAGTGTTTTTTGCTTTGGAGAGGGCAGCCTTCACCTGAGCATCAGGTTTGGGAGGCAGCCCTCTGCTGGGATAGATACTCGCTCTTTTGTGGGGGAGGGGGTGGAAAATTTTGCACTGAACCTGTCTGCCAGGATATTGGCGATGTATGTGGGTTCAGTGTATTTTTTGTCGTTTAGAATCAACTCAGAGCAAGTCTGGGAGTTCATCCTAGGTTCCTAACATAACTGAAAAAAGCCTTATGATTGTCTTTGGTGTCCTGTGCAATGTTTCTCTCGAAGCTGGCCTTGGAGGATTTTATGAGGGATCGTAATTTTTTGCTAGTACTGATCAGAGATGCCTTCCCTATTAGGGATTTTGCTCTGTCATGTAGTAGCTTCCTCCTTCTGTTGTACAGTTTATTTATGGCAGGGGTCCACCAGACTGGATGCCTGCCTTTGGATGATTGGGTCTTGGTTTTGTTTGGGATAGCATGATCCATGCATTCCTGGAGATGTCCGTAGAATGCGTTTATATAGGATTCTGCAGTTTGGGCCGTAGTTTCCACTGGCCCTGGGGCCTTGAAGGATTCCACTTCGGTTTTGAGAAGTGAGAAGTTCGCTTTTGAGAAGTTCTTCACTGTGGTTTTCTGGGCTGGGGGTGGGGTCGGGATGTGGACATCCAGTGAAATTAATTTATGGTCTGATCTTACCAATGAGGGATATACTTCTGGTGTGGAGCATACAGTCCCCATGCTGGTAATGATCAGGTCTAGTATGTTGTCCCCTCTTGTGGGAGTGGTGACTAGTTGTTCCATAGCATTTGAGTTTATAATTTCCAGGAACCTTTGGGCTAAGGTGCTGGGCCTTGAATAGTGCTCCCAGTCAATGTTTGGGTAGTTGAAGTCGCCCAATATAATGGTGTTCGGAGAGATCTTCATGTTCTCCAATGTTTTCAGGAAAGCCGAGTGGGATTCCTGACTTTGAGAGGGTGGTCTGTAGGATGCTATAAACTGAAAAGCAGTCTTGCCCATTGTTAGTTGCACATGGATGGTCTCCAATACTTCGTGCAATGCCACTAACCTGGAGGTGTGGATATCCTTGATAAATATGGAAACTCCCCCTCCTTTTGTGGTTCAGTCCGGGTTTTGGGGCCGAAAAGCATGATATGAGGTATAGCCTGGTAGTGCTGGGGTGCTCTCTGGAGCCTTGAACCAGGTTTCTGTCACTGCACAGATATTGATGTTCTCCATACTGAGGAGAGCTTCGAGTGCGTGCATCTTGAGGTTAATACTTCTGGCGTTAAGCAGCATTACCCTTAGTTTCTTGTTCCTTGTGCTGTCTATGGGGGTGGGTTTGACTTTTGAGCCTTGCCTAAAAAAGGCACTATGGGGGTGGCAAGAGCCTTTGCCAATATCCGAAAGCCCAGTGGTGACAGGTGCAAGCCGTCCCTAGCGAAGCAACGTGGCTTGTCGAGCATGTCATCCCAGGCTGACAGACACTGGATCCCCTTTGAATGACACCAAAATTTTAGCCAATTGTTAAAATCGATCATTTTGTCTTTGTACTGTGGCATCATTCTAGGTGAGGGTAAGATGCTGCTCAAGGTTAGGGTCAGCATCATTTGCCCCCATGTACGCAAATTTGTTTATGGCCAAATTTGAATTAGAGTATGTTTATACTAATAAATTCTTTAAAAATTATGTTCTTTTTTACTACCGCTACATAGATGATTTGATTATTCTTTGTAGCGTAGGTTTTGAACATATTTATGAATTTTTTTCAGATTTAAATAATAATAGATTTAATTTACATTTTGATGGCCTACAATTTGGTAATGAAGTTCATTATTTAGATATCTTATTACTGGGAGAAACAGGTAATCAGATTCAGACAACAGTATATCGTAAATTCTCTGATGGAAATCATTTCCTTTATGGAACTAGTTGTCACCCTTCACATACATTGTTAGCTTTTCCTTATGGAGAAATTATTAGATTATCTAGACTGTGCAATAATGAAATAGATCTAGAAAAAAATATTTATGATTGTATTATTATGTTTTTAAAGAGAGGTTATAGTATGGAGATATTGAATATATCTATTAATAAATTATTAGACAATAATGATAATAATAATGCTGATAAATTAAGGGTCAATTGGAATAGAGAAGACTATAATTTTTTGCCATATGTTAAAAATATTAGAAATACTAATATAAAGAATAATAACTTAAAAGCTTCTGATCAAGAAATTCAAGATATTTATTTTGTTACTACCTATAATATATTTAGTAATAAAATTTGGGATATTATTAAATATTTTTGGAAATTCTTGATATCTGATAGGAATCTTTATAAATTTCTTCCTAATATTCCTAAAATAGCTTTTAAGAGAGGTCAAAACCTATCAGATAAATTGATAAAGGCTTATTATATTCCACCAAATGATCAGGTTAACTATAGTATACAGACATATGGTACTTTTGCCTGTGGCCATTGTAATATATGTAAATATGTAAAGTTATATTTTGATAAAATTAATGGTATTGTTTATAAACCAAATAATGTTTTTTCTTGTAATTCTGTAGGTATAATTTATTGTATTAAGTGTCCATGTAAACGCTATTATATAGGGGAGACAAAAAGAAAATTTAAAACGAGAATGCAAGAACATATTAGGGATATAAAAAGAGGTATGTTAGATAGTCCAATTGCTTCTCACTTTATAGAAGTTCATAATGGTAATGTAGATGTATTTGAATGTTGTGTTCTTGAGAAAGTGTTTGTTAAAAAAGGTGATGATAGGTTAATAAAAAATGTTTTGTTGTTTAAAGAAGCTATTTATATATTAAAATATAATACTATGTCACCTAATGGTTTAAATTTAGAAGTGAATTGGAAAAGCTTATTGTAATTTTATATAAAGTAGTTTTTCTTAGATATGTATTGTTCTCTTTAAATTTTGATATATATGTGATTGATCAATTTAATGTAATTGTTTAATTGATTGCAGTATTTATATGAGTGGGTGTGTTCTGTGATTTATGCTCATTGAAGGCTATTATGCCGAGGCGCTAAGCTGTATTAAACCTTTCTGTGGAATTGGCGTTGTTTTTTGGCTTTTGCCTTATTATTCCTTGGTGTTGTTTGAGATTTTTATTTAGAGCCTCCGAGTATGTTTTTGTGTATTTATGTGTTTGGTTCGCTGATGTGGTGGGACTATATGATACTGGAACTGTGTTGTGTGAGGTTACCTTCTCCTCCTGACTGGTTACACCAGTTTTGAGATGAGAGAGCTCAGCCTCCAGTTTGGCTAAATAGTTGCATCTCTTACATATATTTGAACCTGTTTGGAGGAGGAGAGGGTTGTCTGTGTACATGAGACAGTTGTAACATTGCCTCAAAATTCCCAGATTCACCAGCTGGACTGGAGAGGAAACCATTGACTGACCTTTGGACATGCTAGAGTAATATAGGGAAACTGAATTTAAGATGGACCAATAGAGGACAGGGTAATCGTAGAGAGTATAAGAGTAAGTAGTGCTTATGGTTTAATAGTGCTAACTTGTAGGATTACTTAATTGGACCAGTGAAGGGCCTTAGAATGAGAATATGGTGTTTAAATTGAGAGATAGAGCAGTTCTAAGGGAAAAAGTGAAGAACAGACTTTGTGGAGCCAGGAATAGTTTAAACCCAATTAGGCGGCGCTGCCCGCTGTTGCACTATGCACAAAACCGCGCAAAACCGCGCAAAAGAGCGTTTTAAGAGAGGAAGATGAAGGAGTTTGGAATTGACCCAAAATGGCCAATAAAACTACAGTTTCAAGTCAGTAACCACTCCCACAGGGGTAGGCAGGCTGCTCAATGTTTTTCACTGCCACTGATCAACAGAGAGACTTCCCTTTAGCCCAAGCAAAAAATGGCCTCAAAGAAACTTACAAACAGTTTAAGAACAGCAAGCCTGTAACTGAACTTTTTTAAATCTCAGAAAAGTGGGAAAAAAGCAAGATTTTTTTTGTTTTTTTCAGAGATAGCAGAGTTTCACAAGTATCAACAAATTATAACAGTGCAGTAAATGACCCCACACAAGAGTGCTAGGCCAAAGACAGATAAAATGCAAGTTTTGAGAAAAAAAAACAATTTTAAAAATAAGTGCAAACAGGAAATTCAGTAAACAGCTCTAGGTTGTGCTCTAAATACAGTTACTAATGCAGAAATCAAGTTTAACAAGCCTGGTATCAATATAATTAGTTACAATATTACAATTAGCTGTTAACATTCAACTTTTGAAAAAATAAATTCAGAACATCTACAATGAGATACTTCTGCTCACTTAGATTCTCCAGAGTTAAAAGCTATTGTAATCCTGCTGCATGCTTCAGGGGACTCTCCTACTTACTCAGACTCTACAGTGTCAGTAATAATTGTGACCCTAGTTATTCATGGGACAGTTTTCCACTTCCAAGCTCTTAATACCTCTAAACGTATTATATGTTGCAATCATTTCTGTTGAATGGACTCTATCCTAACTGGACCCTATGCAGTACCTTTCATTCTTGTTTTCACATTCACCAGGTCAAGAAGTAAAGAAACCTGGTAAATGGCATAACTATTGAAATTCTTCTATTGGGTTGGGAGGGTGGCCTAATGGCTAAGGTGTTAGCCGTACAAACACAGGGTGCAGGGCTTGAGTCTCACAAGCAATAATTGGCTAGGCTTAAAATGGCTTGCAAGGGCAGGTAGCTTAGTATGAACCTAATTATTCATTGCAACTGTGAGAGTGTATATGAGATCATGCTTTTACCTTTTCAATAGCTTATGAACTTATGGGGAATGTTTGTACATAGTGAGCTAACGTCTGAAGTACATGCACATCTGTAACTTTTTAATTCATATAATACTTTTTTGTCCATGCATGTGATGAGATGAGCTCTTGTTTACCTACTTTTTCATTTAGTCCTTGATATGCTGATTTTTGTTTAGCATTGTTGCCTCACAACAAGAGGTTTTCCGGTTTGATTCTCGGCTGGGGTGCCTTCTGTGTGGAGTCTGCACGTCCTCCCTGTGGTTGTGTGGGTTTCCTCCTGTAAAAGAAGCCTTTGCTGTCACATATTGGGAAACATTACCCCCTAAAAGGATGGGCAGCATTGCTCTAGACTATACAGGAGGGCTAGATGAGCTGTAATAAGAGATGGTGAGTGTTAACTTTGTTTGTTTAGACCTCATTAACTTAATATGGGTCAGCAGGCACAGCAGTCAATTTCAAGCATGACAAAGGGGTTTTGGACAAAGGGGTTTTGGTCTGGTTAAGTCATTTTTTTCAGACAAAATTGGATGATACAAACTGTTGACATATCATTAGCTTAATACTTTTATAATGTCAAGCAGACAGTCTTAAATTTTTAGTATATGACAATACTTCACACCCTGAAAGCTAGGATGATAGGAGGTACTGACAGCTAATCCAGGAGAAATGAAGGTGCCTCAATCCTCACACTGACACTGGAGAGGGGAGTCCACTTGGAATACAAATGGATACACTCAGTAGTTCTAGATGCAGACCTCCCTGCATTAAGAAAAATTTCCCTTAAGAGAACAGAGGGAAGACACTCAGTCTGGGGTCTGGATTTCTGTATCTGTCTCCCTCAAGGTCCCCAATAACACTCCCCACTGACACAGTTGTAAGGTTAAGTCCTCCAGCATCTCTCTGTGAAACCAGTGCTTTGTGTCCCTGCTCCAAGTAGCTGACACACACACACACTCTTTGAGATTTAATTTTTACACACACACGCACACACACACACACACACACACACACACACACACACACACACACACACACACACAAACACACACACACACACACACACCTGGGAAAGGCTGGCGCAGATTATCCACTCTTCCAATTTTGCCCAGATTATAAGGTAGATTCATTGCCACCAGTCAATTATTATAAGGCTCTTAAAAGTGTATCCAGTTATGCAAGTGAAATTAATTTTAATACAAATGCAATGTTCACCAAGCAGCAAAGCTTTCAGGACTGGTCAGAGTTATCACTACATAAATATATGCAAATACTCATGAAACTTAAATATTTTCTGAAAGGACCAGCCACAGTGAGAAGTTTAAATGTATTTAATAAATATAAAAGAACATGAAAATACTAAATATCTGTTTACAGTAAACATCAGAGTTTTAGTCACAGGAAATATCAAAAATAACACAGCTGGAAAGATTTACACAGTTACAGAAAAACAATACATAACTGTTTTCACTATATTTTTCTGACTGATCCAGAGAATTATTGGTCCTGCTTAATTAATAGTGCAAGGCAAGATGAAGTAGGTGAGTGGTGTTCCTTCTTTGTCAGGTCGGCCACCACTCAGTTACTATAAAGCTCTTAAAAGGGTATCTAATTATAATGAGTGAAACTAATATTAATACACATGGTAATACTGACCAAACAGGAAGGCTTTCTGAAGTGCCCAGAGTTATCATCAAATAAATATATGCAAATACTATCAAAACTTAAATATTTTCCAAAAAGACCAGCCACAATGAGAAGTTTAAATATATTTAGTAATAAATAATAAAAGAACATAACAATACTAAATATCTATTTATAGTAAACACCCAAGTTTCAGCTCACAGGAAATATTAAAAGTAACACAGCTGGAAAGATTCACAAAGTTACAGAAAAACAATACTTAACTATTCTCACTATATTTTCCTGACTGATCTAGAGAATTACTGTTCCTATTTACTTAATATAACAAGGCAAGATGAAGTAGGTGAGTGGTCTTCCTTCTTTGTCAGGTTCCAAGAACAGACTGCTCAGTCTGACTGAGAGACTCCTCAATATAATATCTAAATATTATTTTTGGGATAGCTTAAGAATGGCATCACATTTTGTCATCTGACTCTGTTTTGCACACTTTGACCAACACTAGAAGCTGCCAGAATTTTAGCACCTTTGTGTTACCCTACACACAGATAGAGCTTTGCTCAGATCTGCTGCAGCTCCTGGAAGTCATAAAACAATTTTAACACATCTATTCCTCATTTCATCTCTGGCTGCAATCAGAACTATAAGATACAATCTTTATGGCCTAATTTAATTTCAGCTATTTTTCCAAAGTTAGCTGGGACTGAGCTTAAAGGACCACTACGGACAAACAATGAAAAAACATATATTTTTTATCTTGCCATGATTTACTGCACCTCCTAAAGCTGCCTTCAGCAAAATAAGTATTCATTCCTAATTTTTTTTTTTTTTTACTCTTGTCTGCCCTCATGGGGGCAGACATTGTGATTCCTTTGGAAAGCTAAATCTGTCTCATAATGCACAGACTGTGAGAACAAATAGCCCTACCATTTGTTGTCAGACTAGACTTCCATTCACTTTTATTGGAACACCTGAAAAAAACTGCCATGTTTGAGAGTCTGTAGCTCATGTGTCATTGACTGGTATGTGCTAAGTTTTACAGATGTTGTTCCTATTGATGTACTACACATTCTCTGAAAGAAACTTGGAAAAGTGTCAACAAATTACTGAGATAAAAACACTTTTCACAAAGAGCAGTTCTGCAAGTTTCAATTCATGGCCAGGTTACTCCTCCCATCTCCCTTCCTTCAGTGGGCTACAGTCTCACATTTCCAGCTTGGGTAGATTCAACTATTTAGTCAGCTTTGCATGACAATAGACATCAAAAAATCACAGCCTGGTGTGCCACTAAAACTGTTCCCTGTGTGTCTCTTCACTTCTGAATAGCATTTCCCAGGAATAAAAAAAAAAAAAACAAAGCTCACATATCAGTCCAGAGCTTGGGCCAATCTATCCATTTCTTATTGTGCACAGTAAAATATTCAGTTTGTAATGCATTCTGGCTGCTGACATGGTTATCTTTACATAGTTATTCTCTTACAGTATAACCTGAACTTATGGTATTTAATGCAAAGCTTTACAACAGTTCTCAGTTTCTTAACAATGACCTCCCAAGCTTCTGATGTGACTCAGTAATTTGTCAATATACTGTAAATACATACCATAATGCACATATAACATCATTAAAACAAGATAAATGTAATATAAATCATATCAATATAGTTATGATTTATAGTTTATGACCCTGTTTGTCTATGGAAACTTCTTTTTGAATTTATGTTCAAGCAATTGTATATTTGTTGTATATTATCTTGTTTGTTTCTCAATATTCTAACCACTGTGTGCTGCATCAATTGTAAAACTCTGATTGCACTCCTTTTATATGTTCTATGCTCGTTGTACAAAATAGCTATGTTTGTATAATTTATTTTTATTATTTTTTTTGTAATTGTTTACTATATATCTGGAGCTTTTCTCCCCGAGCCTCCGCTGAAAACGGTCACCTTGTGTCCAGTTGGACTAACCTGGCAAACAAATGGAAAATAAATAAAAAATAAAATATACTAAGAAAATCAATCAATATACCAAGAAAAATCCAAAACTTAAGAAAAAAAACACAGAATGAAGGAAAATGTTTCCTTGATGCTGTCATGAAAATCCTATTCACTTATTCAGATATTATTAGACTAAATACAATGTTATGTAGAATTGAAATGTGCTGACATTATAAGGGTGTGTCAAAGGAAAAATATACTTTAAAAATGATCAAAACACGGTAGGTTCAGCTTAAGGCACTTTAATCTTGCAGCAAGGAGTCAAAAACGTGCTAATACAGAGTTTGTCTAACTAGAATCAGGAAATGTAGACATTTTTATACACTTTCTAATAAGACATTGCCTACCAAGCTGACGTAGTGAATCACAAGTTTTGTCATCATCATTTTGTAGTGATTGTTTTTACAATATTCTGCTGGTACTATCAATTTTTATGAGAAACTTCCTAAGAAAAACAACGTGGGCTTGGCTACCACCGGTTAGATATATGCAATGTTACCATTCAAGGTACTATGGCTAATTTGAGCACAAAGCAAGTATAGATTGCAGTTAATTTCTCTAACAGTCCTTTGTCTATGTTATCTCTAACTTCTGCAGCTGTGTATGTTCTCATACTTCGAACAGAGCTGATTGTTTAAAATCATTACATTTACAGAATATAGCATTGTTCATTCATTTCTTCCTGACCTAGCAGATAATCACCTGCTTCTCAAGTACATTTCCAAAAGGCATAAACATGAATATTGCTGTGCTAGCAATTACTAGGTCAGAGGGCATCTTGCAAGTTTCAGAAAGCACACTGCAGTTTCAAAAAGCATCTTTTCAGTCTCATATGAAACTCAACTGTATATAGAACAGTGCATATAAAATAGAATGAAAAACGTGTTAACTTATTTAGTTTCTAATTAGCATTAAGCATACATATATTAATACATATTTTTCTGACATTTCCCCCCTGTTAATACTTTTTAATTCTATTTTCAAAAGAATAAACAGTTTGCTTCTTCTCCTAACCTCTTCCATTCAGGATTTGCAGTTAAGGAAGTCATTCAGTTTAAACTTATGAAAGTGTTTCACATTCTAACAATTCTTCAATTTCAGTACTTTGATACAAAGTCTCAGAAACTGATATATCTATAAATTCTTTGATTAACTTTTTCATGCAGGGAATACCACAACAAATGCACGTTCCTAATAGGAGTTATCCCACACAAATGGCAATCAGGATGTTCATTAGGATGGAACCCCACCCCCCAAACAAATTCTGGAAAACGTCCGTCAGAGGGTTTGGGCCTGGTTTGGTCATGGCCGACACTTGCTGTATCACCTCAAGGTGGTCGTTTATCTCATGTTGATGATCAGGTATATATGCACAGCACTCTTCTTTGATTAAAGCGCACGTACCACCTCTCGCCACTAGGGTGAAGTCAAGGGCCATTCGGTTCTGGAGCACTACAGTTCTCATAGCATTCAGTTCATCGGTTATCAATTCAAGAGCAGAAAAAGTTGCATTACTCATTACTTCGAGAAGTTTAGACAGTTTTTGCAGTTCCCAAATCGATTTCACTGAGCCATATGCAGGTAATATGCTTGCCCACGATATAACAGCATCACTCAAGTCCATGTGCGTCAGTTTGGTACCCACAGTATGATCATCTTTCCAGCCCGCCTCGATCTGTCCCACTGGATTTTCAGGCTTCCTGACAGCTTTCTTGGCCACATCTTGGGTATTTCTAATATTTCCCTAAGGCAAAGCTGCAGTGTGTCGTATGGCCGGGACCAGGTACCCCAAAAAACAACTGCCGGACCAATTGTCAGGTAACCATTTATATGCTTTCTTACCACACACAAAATAACAATCCTCTACCTTAGTAGTTACTTTGTTACAAAATGGCTGCCCTGCATGAAACATTTTTCTATCTATTACAGATAGTTGTTTAAAAAGTACAGGATTACGTTGAACTTGTTCAATAGTCTTATGCATGGACTCAAGAAATGAGTCATAATTTGAATTACAAGCTGTACCCATTTTGTTTGCTTTGGTATAACATTTGTAATGTACAGTCACATTGCACCTGCTCCAACCCACTTGAATTGTGTCATTCTTATAAAAACATACAATTCCCTTCTGTGTCACAAGCAAATACAGTGCTACCTTATCATATGCTTTAATAGCTATGGTGTCATAAATCAAATTTTCCCAGGTCTCATTGACCCCTAGGGGGACTGCAGTCATTAATAACCCCCCGTATGCTGTTGGTATGGCTGTGCAAATCCAGCAGTTCGAAACATTAAAAGTCTCAGCATACACATGTGTAATTGCCTGGTAAGTGTTAAAGTTTGGGTGCCAGTCTATGGTCGGCTCATCACGTTTAATCAGTTCAACTTTTGTGGCAGGAAAAAGGAAAGGCCACAACAAAAAGATCAATGTTATCAGTATATAGTTTCATAGTTTCATAGTTTGGTACTAGGCTATCTGCCCTGGGGCATTTATAAGCCTAGCCATAGTAATGTGGCTTTCGCCACCCCATGTAATGGTACAAAAGTGTACAGAATAGATTTAGAATACTGTGCCTCTGTCTAGTAGTGACACAGTGAAGACCTCCTTACATAACAGAATTAGTTTACTGTGCCTCTGTCTATTAGTGACACAGAGATGACCCCTGGGGTAAACCTACGATCTCCCATCCACTCATCAAGATTTCTCTTGAAGAGAGTCAGTGAGGTGCTCTGCCTAACATAAACTGGGATTCTGTTCCAGAGTATGGGAAGCCTCTGAGTTATGAATCTGTCCCTCCAGCATGTCCTATTCATATTTGTGCTGAGGTTCAAATCTTTAGCTCTCGTGGTTCTGATGGATTTGGATTTTTTGAGGTGGAGCATGTCCATCAATTCCTGATTGGACATGGCCTTGTACGTCAGGCACAGATCACCTCTGAGTAGGCGGTATGCTACTGAATAGAGTTGGAGTTTCTTTAGTCTGGCAGCATATGACATATGTTGGAGACCCTTGATCCTTTTGGGGAGGTACTTTTGGGGTCTCTCTAGCTGTTGCAAGTGCCGGGTGAGGTACATACCAAATGGGGCATTGTACTCAATCATGGGCCTGATAAGGGAGGAGTACAGGAGCACAATGACCTCCTTTGATCTGGATGTGAATCTCTTCATGATAAGGTGGGCAAGGTAGAAAGTCTTTCTAACCATTTTGGCAACGTGGGTGTCAAATGAGAGGTCACTATCGACTTGGATCCCCAGGTCTCTGATTACTTTTACTGTACTCAGTGGGTTACCGCCTATGTGATAATTTGTGGGCACTTTGTTTTTCCCAAAGGTGATGACTATACATTTTTTGGCATTTAGTTTAAGGCCATGACTCCGGCACCAGTTGTCCATTTTAGTAAGGCCTTTCTGTAGGATGTATGTGTCAGCTGGTGTATCGGCTATGGTGCCTAGTTTGCAGTCATCTGCGAACTTTGTCAGCCACAACCCACCCATGTTTGCTTTCACATCTGAGAAATAAATGCCGAACAAGAGGGGTCCCAGGACAGAGCCCTGTGGGTCACCACTTGTCACTGGCTTTGAATCTGACATGGCTCCAGTGATTTTTACTTTATGGGTTCTATCCTTTAGCCAGTTTGCCTCCTATCTTGTGACATATGGATTTACATTTAAGCTGTTGAGCTTGTCTATGATGCCAGAGTGGGGTATTGTGTCGAAAGCTTTAGCCAAGTCCAGGTAGGCTGTATGGACTGCTTTGCCCTCGTCAATGGCTCTAGTGACTGTTTTGAAAAAGTCAACCAGGTTTAAAAGGCAGGATCTGCTTTTTACAAAGCCAAACTGGGTGGGATCAAGTGTTTGTAAGTCCCCAATGTCTCTGTTTATTAGTTCCATAATGATTCTTTCCATAGCTTTGCAGACCAGGCTGGTTAAGCTTATGGGGCAGTAGTTACCAGGGTCAGTAGAGGTGCCTCCTTTGTGGAGTGGGACTACGGTTGCTGTACGCCAGTTTTCAGGTACATATCCTGTAGTAAGGCTAAGGTTAAATAGCATTTTTATGTGCGGGTTTAGCTCCTCTTGGAGTTCTCATAGCATGCAACCCAGGATACCGTTGGATCCTATTGATGCTGTGTTTTTAGCTTTGCTGAGGGCGGTTCTCACCTGGACATCTGAGATGACAGGGTGGTGAGGGAGGGGAGAAATTTGCACCGAACCTGTCTACCAGAATGTTGGCAATATCTGTGGGTTCTGTGTATTTTTTGTCATTGTGAACTAACTCTGAACATATCTGAGGGTTTCCGCCCAGGTTTCTAATAGCTACCAGAATAATCATGCAAGTTTTCTGAGGTTGTTCTGCATCTCTGTTTGCTCTATACCTGGTCATTTTGTTCTTGTTGTACAACAGTAACAAGGTTTTTGTCCAGTTCAAAGTTCTTAACCAGTTTACAGTGTGTCAAATTAATGCAGGACGCTCACTCCACGATCTTGACTGCAGTGGGTGTCGACAGTAGTAGCTGGTATGGCCCTTCCCACTTCGGAGAACTCCAGTTTTTTCTCTTCACCACCTTCACCCAGACCCATGCGCCTGGGGCTACTGCTGCTTCCAATGGTCTTGTTTGCTCTTTATCTGAAACAGAATCGCCTCATATACCCTGCAAGTGAACTGTCAGCCTCCTGCTCTGCAGGCATGAGAGGTTTCCATTGAGGTGTATAATATGCCCTCCCAAACAGAACTTCAAGAGGAATTAACCCTTTTGCATTTGGAGCAGTTCTCATGCTCAACAGTGCCAGAGGTAAACAGTGCACCCAGTTCTTTTGTGTCTCACTAATCAATTTTCTAAGCTTGTTTTTCAAAACCCCATTATGCCTCTCTACTAATCATGCAGATTGGGGGTGGTATGCACAATGATTCTTCAGAGAAATCCTGAAATAATGGCTAAGTTGTTGTATAGTTTGATTTACAAAGTGTGTGCCATTGTCACTATAAATCTTTTCCAGTATGCCAAATCTAGGAATAATTTCTTTAACGAGAACTTTTGCAACTGTAGCTGCATCTGGATTTTTAGTTGGAAAAGCTTCCACCCATTTGGAAAACATATCTATAATGACAAGGCAGTACTTCTTATTTTCGCATTTGTTCAGTTGTATAAAATCCATACAAATAGTATGGAATGGATACGGTGGTATAGGGAAACTCCCTTGCTTAGGTTTCAATGCCCCTTGTGCATGATGCTTGTTACAAACATGGCATGCTGCACAAAACATTTTGTGTAGTTTGTAAATCCATACGTCGTAAACACTCGATTCACTAACTGTACCATCCCCCCTGTTGAGACATGGCACTGCCCATGGCTCAACAAAGCTGCATATCTAAACAAGTTAGATGGCAAAATCGGTTTGTTTTCTTTGGAGATGTACAGTCCCTTCTCAAGGATTGCTCCTCGTTTTATCCACTTCTGTTTTTCTACATTTGTAGTAAGTGTCTGCATTGTTTTTAACATTTCTAAGTCTAAAATCTCAGATGGTTGTAATTCCTCACTTAAAAGGAAAACTTCTGAAGCTGAAGCTGCTTGTTTTGCAGCTGTATCAGCCCTCGCATTACCTTTTGAAATTCTATCCTGTTGCTTGGTATGAGCTACGCATTTGCAAATAGCTACTTTCTGAGGTAACTGAATAGAGTCTAACAAGTCTAAAATAAATTGTGCATGGTTAATTGGTTTACCAGTAGATGTTATCATTCCTCTATTTTTCCACTTCTGCACAAAAACATGTACAGTAGAAAAAGTATACTGACTGTCAGTAAAAATGTTTACTTTTTTACCTTTTGCTAAGGTACATGCCCTTGTCAAGGCAATCAATTCTGCTGCTTGTGTAGATAAGTTGTGTGGTAAAGACTTTGCTTCTAAAATCTCGGTATCAGAAGCTACTGCATACCCCATCTAGATTCTGTCCTGTAGGACCCCTCCTGCACGAGCCATCCACATAGTATGTCACCTCGGCATCATCTAAGGGAACATCTGTAAGGTCTTTTCTAGGTAGTGTCTTTTGCTTAATCTCCTGCAGGCAGCAGTGTGGTTTGCCATCTGCAGGGGTTGGGAGCAAGGTTGATGGATTCAAAGTTGTGCATCGTTCAATTGTCATATGAGGTTGGCTCAACAGTATAGTCATACAGGAAAGATGTCTAGCAGGAGAAAGATATGCTACTTTTTCTTGCAGTAAAATAATCGCGACTGCATGAGGCACTCTCAATGTGAGAGGGTGGAACAATACTACTGAGGCTGAAGCCTGCACTGCCATTGCAGCTGTGAATACTGCTTGTACACAGTGGGGCAAGGATCGTGCCACTGGGTCTAGCTGTGATGAATAGTAAGCTATAGGGCGTTGTTTGTCCCCATGCTGTTGTGTTAACACTGATGTCATATAACCTTGCTTACAGTCTACAGTTTTGAAAAATCGCTTATGATAGTTTGGTAATCCTAAAACTAAGGAAGAAGCTATCAGTTGTTTCAGTTTGCAGAAAGCTGATTCTGCTTCTGGTGTCCACTGTAATAAATCTTGTGCTGCCATCGGCTTTTTGAGTATCAAGTTAGTCAGTGGAGCAGATTCCAAAGCATAGTTTGGAATCCAATTCCGACAAAAGTTAGTAGTACCCAGGAAGGACATCATTTCCTTCTTGGTAGTTGGTTTAGGTGCTTGTAATATTGCTGTTTTTCTGTCTTCATCTAATATTCTGCCTTCTTTGGATATTACATATCCCAGGTATTTGACCTGTTTTTTCCAAAGTTGCAGTTTGTTTTTGTTTACCTTGTGTCCTTGAGTGGCTAAAAATTGTAATAATGCTATGGTATCCTCTCTGCATTCTTGCTGGGTGGGAGCTGCCAGCAGAATGTCGTCTACATAAAGTAAAATCTGACTGCCTTTCGGTGGGATAAATCCTGCCAGGTTACTTGCCATTTCTTGTGCGAATATTGTTGGACTTTCACAATATCCCTGTGGTAGTCTCGTATATGTATACCGTTTCCCCTGAAATGTAAATGCAAACCAATATTGGCTGTCAGGGTCTATTGGTATTGAGAAAAATGCATTGCTAATATCTACCGCAGAAAAATACTTCTGTTGACGTTTCAAATCACTCAATAAAGTGTGTGGATCTGGCACCGTAGGTGCCCTGGGTATAACTGCGTCATTTACATCTTATAAATCTTGGACCATATGCCATTCTCCATTTGCTTTCCTAACAGGAAATAAGGGTGTATTACACGGTGAATCAGGAGATTCTATTAAGACTCCTTCCTTAAGCAAGGCTGCTATTATAGGTTTGATTCCTATTTCTGCATCCTTTCTTAAGGGATACTGTCTCTTTTGAGGTCTAAATGCTGATTTTGGCGTGATAGTAACTGGTCCTGCTGTACGAATAAGTCCTACATCTGATTTCCCTATTGACCAGAGAGTCTCTGGTATGTCTCGTAAGGCTTTTTCCTTTTCCTCTAGTAAGAGTGCTACTCAGCTATCCTCACTTGTCTGTAAGTGCACAGCTGGGTGTGTCTGTGTAATCCAATTTAATTTTTGCTTTTGTACTCCTTGTTCAGATAGTTCTAACTGTCTGTTTTTCCCACCTTATGACTTTTTCTCCTAGGTCTGCCCACTTCAAATTTCTATCTTTGGTTAAACTTACATGCGGTAATCGATTAGATTTGTAAAGTGCTAGAAATTCCTGGGGCAATGAACAGCTTACTACACTGTTTCCTCCTGTGTCCCAGTACAAATTTCATAATACTAACCTATTAACATGGTTTCTAAACAGTTCTTGCTCATATTTTTTATCAGGTCCTGGTCTGTTACAGTAATATAGAGTGCAATGCAACAAATGCTGTTTATCAGTGTCAAGGGAGGGGGATTTACTGATTGCTACATTCATCAGTTCTTCGGTTACTGCCCCTGGACCAGTCGTAACTAAGTCCTGGCTGTACCAATAAAATGTTTCACCCTCCGGTCGCACTACAAAAGTATCCATTTGTCGCTGTGCTTCCATACCCTGCATAGTTGGAACTACGGCTGTGCCAAATATCTGCATTAGGTCTCTGCCCAAGAGATTCACTGGGCATTTTGCAGAAACAACAATTTTGCTTTTCTGGGTCATCCCTGAAACTGGGTCAGTTATCGCTATGTTGTGGGAGAGTGGCTCCCAATACAGCTGTCCATTATCTCCTTTCACTAATATGTAGTCCAGTGATACTGAATTTTCTGGTAGTTTGGAAGGATGTATCAGGGTCCATGAAGCCCCTGAGCCACACAGGAATTTGACTTCCCTCCCCTCTACCAGAAGTGTAACTTCCGGTTTTGTGTCTGCCAAGTAGAGCTCTAAGCTCAATAATGCTAAGTCCAAAATTTCATTTTCTTCATTATCTATGAATTCATGTACATCCTCTATTTCTTCTGTCACATCCTCTACCCTTTCTATCACATTTGCATTTGTCTTTTCTTGTTTATTCCTATCCAGTGATTCTTGACTGTCATATAGTCATTCCTCACCCTCCTTGTCTTCTGTGGTTACCTTTTTATTTTGACTGCAATCCCTTGCTAAATGTCCCTTTTTCCCGCATTTGAAACATTCACCCCTTTTCTTTCTTTCTTCAAAGTCTTCTTTTTTTCAAAACAGGTTTATTGTTTTAACATACAAGAGAAATATCATAAGAATTTTATACAAGTAATTAAAAATAGATATGATTATAACATTCAACAAAACAACTAAAGTGTTTACAAAGACATCCACTACAATCAGATCAATTAATTAAACTAAAATACCATGCTATTGAAATTAGGATTTTTTTAACAAATTTTGTAAATTATCCCATACAATATAATAAGATGTTTTTCTAGTTGTTCTTGACCTAATTGTGTTTATTTCCATATGGCACACTATATTCATAACATTTTTAAATTGATTGAACGAAGGAGGTGTATCTGAAATCCAATTTCTGGTTATTATTTTCCTAGCCACTGCTAGAATAGACCATAACAAGGGAAGCTTAACCTTTTAACACTTTGAGGTACAGGTGTGTTGAATAATATAAGAGATTTAGAAATAATGAAATTATCTGTAAAAAGAGCCTGCAAAATTCATTAATTGACTTCCAGTATTCTTTCAATTTTATACAGTCATAAAACATATGAGCCCAGTCAGCATTAATTTCTACATTACATCTCTTACATAGATTATCTTTATTATTTATTTTATTCATCATCAAAGGTGTATAAAAGATCTATGTAAAAATTTCCATGTATAAAGTCTCCAGGCAATGGAAGACGTAGTTCTATAGGCAGATTCCAATATATATTGTTTATCTTGTTGATTTGGTGGGTCCCCATTAATAGAAGTGAAATAATTCCAGTATGTATCTACACTGTAAAAGTTTCTTGTCTGATAATTTTATGTATGTATGAAAGTTTACCTTTATCAGAAACTTTATGTTGTAAATTTAATATCAAGTAATCAATCAGTGTTGGAATAGATTCTTTAACTGTTATAGACATTAGATCTATTTTATTAATGAGATGTTGTCTAAAGGTCTGAACCTCTAACCAGTAAGTTTCTCTTAGATCAAATTCTTGTTTTAAGAAATCTAGATTTTTAACTTTATTATCAGATATCAACTGATACCAGTACTTTAGATCATTATCTATAGCTAAATGAGTTCCTTCAGAAGTAGATGACAAAAGCATACCCTGAGTATACATTATAGGGAATATAATAAAATTCCATTCCCTATACTTAGGGTGCATGAATATAAAGTTACGATAGCTAATAATAATATTTAATGGGTAACAAACCATATGTTTAGGTGTAATAGGTGAAGTACAAAATTCCTTTAGTAACCATAACATGGAGTTATTTACAATCATATTTTTATGTGTTAAGGAGATTTTCATGAAGTGCATACTAATTAGCTCCCAATAATCTTTCCATTTTGACATATGACTGATCTATTAATAAAGTAATAACTTTTACAATAGAAGAGATAGTATATAAATTAAAGTCTGGAAAAGAAATACCCCCTTGAGACCAGCTATTAGTATGTTTCTTTAATGCAATCCTAGGTCTGTTAGGTGCCCATAGGAAATTTAACATTAGTGTATTCAGTTTCTTGATAATTATTTTTGTAGGTGGAAGTATTATTGATTGTATTAAGTATAAAATCTTGGGGAATATTATCATTTTAATAATTGTAAGTCTCTCCTCCATAGTAAAAAACATATTATTCCAGGTATTAAAAAGATTTTGTATATTAAGAAAACAGGTATTATAATTATTATATATAATAGATTTAATATCTTTAGATAGTATTATACCTAAATAAGTTATCTGACCTGAATTGGGTACATATTTAGTAAAATCACTAATGAGAATATTTTTTCGTGTATATATAGGTAGTATTTTAGTTTTTCTTCATTGAATATTAAACCAGAAATACTTTTAAAATTCATCATTTTATCAAATAGAGACTGCATAGAAGAATTAGATCCTGCTGATGTAATTAGAACATCATCTGCAAAAATTGAATTTTGGATGTTGTATTTTCATCTATTTCAAAACCCTCTATGTCAGTACTGTTTCTGATCAAATTAGCCCAAGGCTCCATTACTAAAGTGAATAATAGTGGAGAAAGTGGACATCCTTGTTTTGTACCTTTAAAATGGGTATTTTTGTGAAACATATGTTCCTACCTTAATATAAGCCAATGTTCCTTTGTATAAATGCTCAATTAGATTTACAAATGCATCTGAGAAGTTTGTGTACTTCAGTAAGGTAAACAGATAGTCCCAACTTACTGAATCAAATGCTGAACTTATATCAAGACTAATAAGTGTTAAATCTTTCTTTTTCCTATTTGCAAAATCAATTAATGTTAAAGTTCTTCTTATATTATCAAAAGTATTTCTATTTACAATGAAGCCTGTCTGATCTATATCTATAATGCCGATGATTGTCTTCAATCTATCAGCAAAAATACTCATAAACATTTTATAATCAACATTAAGTAATGAGATGGGCCAATATGAAGTACATCTAGTTGGATCTTTATTAGGTTTTAAAATTGGCGAAATAAATGTATATTGCCAAGATGGGGGGGTTATTAACTCAGTTTGGGCCAAAATAAAAACCTTATGTATTAATGAATATGTACTTTTAGAAAGGATTTTATATATCTCTGGTATAATACCATCATTACCCGGTGCTTTGTTTGATTTAAGCTTATTTATTTGTGTAATAACCTCTGTATATGAAATACTTTTTCCAATAGTTTAATCTGTTGTTTATTAAGCTTTTTATTCATGTTTGTGGTTATAAACTCCTTTATTTTATCTTTAGGTTCCATGTTAATGTTATTATGGTTAATTTTGTGAAAGTGATTTCTAAATTCATCTAGTATTTCTGGTATACTAGAAACATTCTTCTTTTCCTTAGAGAAAAGATTTCTTTGATATGGTTTTGTTTATTCAACCTTTTTGTTTTATTTTTAAGTCTATGTAAGTATTTGGGGCTTATTGAATAAGACAAAACTTGTATTCTCTAAAGTTATTTTAACTTTATGAGTTAAAATTTCTTTGTATTTCTCATTTAGTTTGTTTATTTCGTCAATAACTTTCTTGTCCATAATATTTTCTTTATTATTATGTTTATAAGAGTCTAATTTACTTTGAATATCTAACAATTCCTTAACCCAAGATTTCCTTTTATTATTATACCATCTGATACTTTGTCCATATAGATATGATTTTAAGGCATCCCAAACACAGACAATGGAGACTTCAGGAGTATTATTTATGTCTAAAAATGTTTTACTTCTGAAAGTATATATTCTTTATAGTCTTTTAGTTGAGTTAAGTATGCTGCTATCCTTTTGATCTGAACATTATGAGTATTTTTATCATGAATTCAAAAACAATTGAATTATGATCAGATATAGGACATGAAATGATTTTGGAATTAATTAAATCTGTTACCATCTGGTTAGAAATAAAGACCCTATCTATTTTGAATAAGTTTTGTATCTGTTAGAAAAAATGTGTATGGTAATGATTTTGAATCTATCTGATTATTAATATCATTCAAATGATAAGAATTAGCAAAATCATTTAAATGTTTTGCATTAGATGTAATTCTTCTTTTCCTATAGTGGTAGTATCACTTTCATGTAGTATACAATTAAAGTCACCAGCTAAAATAATATCTCCTATAGAGAATGATATGATCTTATCAAGATGATGTTTCACTGTATTAATACCAATTCCAGGTATCCAATATACATTAATTAAAGTGTAAGTCTTCCCATTAATTTGTATTGTAACCATACAAAACATTCCTTTGTCATCCTGATAAGACTTAATGGTTTTAGGAATGGGCATACTTTTATTCCATAAAATAGCCACTCCTCTTTTTTCTGAGTGTGCTCTGAACTAACCAATACTGTATATTTGTTTGTGGCTAGTTTATCAATATCTTTTTCAAGAGATGAGTTTCTTGCAGGAAGACTAAGTTGGCCTTATGTAAATTAATGTATCTTATTAGGCTTGCCCTTTTACACGGATTATTCAATCCATTAATGTTTAAAGAAATTCCTTTTAAAGATGTCATTTGGCATTTTAAAACTTAAGAATCTTATGATCAAAATAACAAATAACAACATAAGTAATGTTACATCTCCTCCTTTAGGTGTACCTTTAAATATAGCTGTATTTATTGAATCTCTTATGGGATTTTGTATAGGATTCAATTTTGTTTGTAGTGACAATGAGTGTACAAAATATATTGTGGATGTCAAAACTATATACATATAACAATGAACAAGTGAAAATAATATAAGGATTAAACCTTGCATCCAGCCTGAGTTAAAACTCCAACTTAGAGTAGTATTTACCACTCAAGTTAACCCCTACCCTAAGCAGCAGTACCTCAGCTACCACCTTATCAATTTAATACTGGTTATATTTAACTTAAATTAACAGCTTTCAATTCAATTATCTAGCAAGACAAGACTACACATTTGATAAAACAGCATCATATAAACTAAAATAAACTTTTTTTTTAAAAACTATTCATACTACTATATACATCTATGTAATATAATACACTTGTATTCAAATAGCATTCAAATAATCTTGATATTAGGAACCAAGAGGAGAGAGAGAAATAAAAGATGTGAAAGAGGAGAGAGAGTGAAAGAAAGAGAGAGAGAAAAAAAAGGAAGGCATATTTACATATTAATTTATTCAAAGTATGTAAAAATAAGTTCTAACATTCATTTAAATCAAAAACTTTGGCTAATATGGTTCAGACATTACATATATTAAGATGCATCTATTTTCTGTCATGTAAATGCAGTCAACAGCTTCCAAAAAAAACCCTTGAATTGCTTGTATATGAGCATTTTACTCATACTCATTATTGTCAATAGAATAAAATATATTTATAGAAATTGTTATAAATCATACTGCATAGTTATGCAAATTCTCAGAAACACTTGCATTATTGTAAAAAAGCCATCTGTATTTTGTATGTCTATACTACTGCTTTAAAATATATCATATGACAATTTCTTCCAGAATAGAGTTATAAAGTTATTTATGCTTGTCAATCAGATGAATTAAATGAGTTATAGTAATGTATATGTTTGGAACATAAGTTTTCAACACATATTAGTATGCTGCAGTCAAGTAGATTTTCGAAAACACTTGAATAAATGTTTCATTTTCTATGCCTTCTAAAATAAGACATTTACTTACTACAAGAAACTGCATCATTTAAAATCATTACAACTGACATATTTTATGAATTATAACATAGATATTTAAGTAATTATATAAAATAACTCACATTTAAATGTTAAAGAGTTCATTTTCCTTCACATAGTCGCATTTGCATCAGTTCTACTTCCTGGTAGAGTGTTCTTCCTGAATCTGCGATGTGTCAGTGTGATATCTAGGTCAAAGGTCAAATTGACTGCTTTCAGCTTCTCTGTGAGAATTCTGAGAGTTGAAGCTTTTGAAACAACTCGAGGACACTGTTCATGAGGTAGCCCACATCCCAGATTGTCTCCCTTAACATTTTGGCGGGAAACTTGCTAAAAACTAGTGACAAACATTCATTTAGCAGTGTAAATGCATCTAAACATGACAAAACCTTTGCGATGTATTTTACAGGTTATTACAGCCTCTATGTAAGTGAAATTAAGCCCAAAGTTATTAATAAGTAATACAACTCAATATTTTTGTCCCAACTCAATTTTTATGCAAATCTTATTATTTACTGTGTCTATATGATCAAAAGCATTTCTATATATTAATATGAAAAAAAAATAAAGAGAAAGAATAAAGAAAAGAAAAAGAGAGTAGAAAATAAAAGAGTGTAAAGCAGAAATAAAAAAATGTAAGAGAAAGCTATAAGAAGTATATACAATGAAATATTACTTACTGTTTATATTAATAGAGTTAAAAATAAAACATATTATTTACTATTATTTAGTTCTAATTATTATTAGTTAAAGCATGACAGATTATTTATAAACAAGCATAAGCAGTATAATCAAGAAAGTATAATTAGGATATGTTATTATTCCATTTATCATATTTTCATTACTCTTCTCTCCCTGCCCTCCCCCACCCTTTACCCACTACATAATCTAAATAGAATGTCATTGTTTAAACAAAGAAAAGAAGAAAAGGAGAAAAAAAAGAAAAAAAAATATATCAAATTACTGACCTTACTTCTCTTTTTCAGAAAGAGAAACAAATTGAATAATAGCTTGTTATTAGTTCCTCAGATATTTTGACTGGTTATGAAACAAAACATTTCTTTGCACACAGAGAATAACTTTGATTAAATCTTTTTCAGAATATTTGTGGCTTTCTGGAAATGCAGGAACTATATTTAAAAAGATTAATAATGAAGTAAAATGATGAGAGAAAAAAAAGAAAAACTCATAGAACAAATCATTTGTTTTTAGTCTCTTCTTCTTCTCTGAAGTCTTCCACGAAGTTTCAGTTGCCAGTCTCTTTAATGAAGGACTAGCCCATTCCATTTCCTCTATTTTATCCAAAATCTTATTTTTTTTGATAAACAGTAAAGCAGAGCCTAAGTCATCAAAAATTTTAGGACCATCAGGAAGGAAGATTTTTAGCTTGGCAGGAAACAGAAGGTATGTTTTAAACTGTGCTTTTTTAAGCTCCCTTATTAGTGGCAGAAAAACTTTTCTTTTAGCTATTACCAAGGAAGAATAGTCATTGTCAAAACGCACAGTTGTCTCATTAATCTTAACAGGAGCTTTAGCCCAAGCAGATTTAAGAACCATCTCTTTATCAAAAGATGATAGAAATCTAACTATAACTGATCTAGGATAGGTTTTTGTTAGAGTTAGTATTAGCTATAGATCTATGTGCTCTTTCGATACTAAAAGAGAATGCTTCTGGTAAGTCTGAAGTTTTAGGGACCATGTTGTTAAAAAAGAAGTAATATTGTTACCTTCAATATTTTCTGGCAGTCCAAAAATCCTAATGTTATTGCACCTAGATCTATTTTCCAGGTCATCCAGCTTTGTTTGTAAATGTGTATTTTGTTTCAGCAGAAACTCAATGTTGATTTCCTCTTCTTGGATTCTATTTTCCATGTCATTGACAGCTTCTTTTTAATGCCTGTCATCTGGATCTTCTGTTGTTGCAGGTCTATATGTAACAAGTCTATTTGTTTTGTAGTTTTTTCTATGAAGGTATCTATTTTAGTATCCATTTTATCCATCTTAGCAGTAAGTTGCTGGATTATAGTTATCAGAGACTGAAGTTCTTTCTTGATGCTGGAGTCTTGAGAATTTGTCTTACTGGAACTCATTTCAGACTGATAAACTGACAGGAAAATTTCCAAAGTGATTTCTGACAGGAATATTGTTAAAATTTCCTTTCTTTTTTAGATATAGTTCAAGAACTTTATAAAACAAACATATTTAGAAAGAAAATTACTTCAACAATTAATTTTTTAAGTAATTAATTCCTGTCAGTGTAATGAAATTGGTGGAGCTGAAGAAATCTGCTGCTATCCTGTGTTCATCCTTGGCCACGCCCCCTCTTCAAAGTCTTCTGATCGCTTATCAGATTGTCTGTTTCCCTGGGTATTTTTCTTACCCTTCTTCCCAGTTTGTACTACAAAGACTTCTCATCTGTCTTCTACTGCAAATACTTGAGTTTTCTTTTTCTTTTTGCTATTAAAATGCCTTTCGGCATGTCTTGCATATTCAAATAATGACTGTAATCTACTTGTACGATGATCTACCATGTGCTTTGTAATAAAGCTGATAATGGGCGCAATACTGCCTTTTAAAAAATGCATTCTTTAGCTGTTGCTCATATGGGGAATCATGTGTTTGATCTTCAGGTACCTGCATTCCACAATGGTTATTAAAACATTCTAATAATCTGGCATAATATCTATCAACAGTTTCACCTTCTTGTTGTATGCATTGATTAATGCAAGTCCAATCAGCCCTAGGCTTCCATTTCTCAGAGATTCGGTCTGTCAGACCTTTCACTCTGTTGTCCAGTTCTGCGTTACTATGTGGGAGTGGTCTAAGCTCTGCGTCGCGGGGATTCCAGTTGCCACTGATCATGTACCAATCTGGACCTACAATTTGTCTAACTACTTTCTCTACTTCTTCTCCATTCAAATGGTAACTTAACCTCATGCCTTGTAAGTCTTCTAAGAATTTTCTAAAATTAACTTTTGGATGGGGAATTCCCTCTGTGGCTTTCCAGATGTCTTCCGGTGTCCACGGTCTATATACTAAAAGAGTTGGATCCTGTCCTGCCTGTCCTGCCTGCGGATTTGGTACTTCTATGAGTGGACATATCTCTTCCTCACTCATAGCTTGTGAATTTTTATTTATTTCATATAATTCAATATCCCCTCTCAAGTTGCGTGTTCAAGACCTGGTCTTGATAGGATCTCTGACAAACGGTTTTGATTTTGCTGGAACAGCTGGGTATAGCGGAGGTGGATCAGCTTGTCCATTCACTTCATATTCTGGTAAGGGAAGTGGAGGGGCGGAGGAGGGGCTGTTGCTATTACCAAGTTATTATCTTCTTTATCTAAGAACATTGCTTTTGAATTTTAATCTTTTGTTCCCTGTGGTTTGCTTCCTCAAACCACCTGTGTGCCTGAGGGACTCCTAATTGTCGTTGCTTTTTTAGCTGACCTTTCACGTCTGTTTTTAGTTGTCTAACAAGTTTAATAAGTGAAGGTTTATCTAAATTACCATCAAATTTGTATTTATCTACACATTTTGTATAATACTTAACATTATCAGCACGCTGTAATTGCATATATTTTGCGTCTTCAGTTAGGGGCGGGTCTTGGGAACTTTTCATGCACTGATTTCCCATGTTGCCTTAGCTAAGTTAGAAATTGTTACGTAACCCTTCTTATCATGTGGTACCACGATTTTACATCTTTTAACAGTTTATCTATAATAACTGCCTACCTATTCTGTTTCCCTGATCTATGACAAGACAGCAATCTTTTTGTCCCTGATCTGCACATGCAAATCTCCCTGACAAAACAATACTGTAACAAGTCCCTGATCCAAAACAGAAAAAAGGTAAATTCCTCCTTACCTTTCCCTCCGTGTGTTGATCCACCAGAACGTTGACTCGTCCTCCAATCCCAGATCAGAAACAGTGGCTGGCCTCTTTCGAACGACAATTCAGTCAGAGGTCTTTCAAGACAGAAGAGCCGATGCGGCCACTTCTCCACACGGGTACATGCCACCGGGCCCAATTTTGACCTGAGCCTAGAGTGAGGGATACTTTCCGGCTCGAAGGACCAAAACTGTCAAAGGAAAAATATACTTTAAAAATTATGAAAACACGGTAGGTTCAGGTTAAGGCACTTTAATCTTGCAGCAAGGAGACAAAAACGTGCTAATACAGAGTTTGTCTAACTAGAATCAGGAAATGTAGACATTTTTATACACTTTCTAATAAGACATTGCCTACCAAGCTGACGTAGTGAATCACAAGTTTTGTCATCATCATTTTGTAGTGATTGTTTTTACAATATTCTGCTGGTACTATCAATTTTTATGAGAAACTTCCTAAGAAAAACAACGTGGCCTTGGCTACCACCGGTTAGATATATGCAATGTAACCATTCAAGGTACTATGGCTAATTCGAGCACAAAGCAAGTATAGATTGCAGTTCATTTCTGTAACAGTCCTTTGTCTATGTTATCTCTAACTTCTGCAGCTGTGTATGTTCTCATACTTTGAACAGAGCTGATTGTTTAAAATCATTACATTTACAGAATATAGCATTGTTCATTCATTTCTTCCTGACCTAGCAGATAATCACCTGCTTCTCAAGTACATTTCCAAAAGGCATAAACATGAATATTGCTGTGCTAGCAATTACTAGGTCAGAGGGCATCTTGCAAGTTTCAGAAAGCACACTGCAGCTTCAAAAAGCATCTTTTCAGTCTCATATGAAACTCAACTGTATATAGAACAGTTGATATAAAATAGAATGAAAAACGTGTTAACTTATTTAGTTTCTAATTAGCATTAAGCATACACACATTAATACATATTTTTCTGACAGGGTGACAGTTCATTATTTATTACACATAAAGGAAATGTCAGAGTGGAAAAGTTCAAATAGTGGATAAAGAGGAGGAGAGGAAGAGAAGAAAGAGTGAGAGAAAGTATTTGTTAGAAGTAATAATTAGGGTAGATATGGGAGGCAGTTGAAAAAAATGAGTAAAAGCAACATTACAAGTAAGAGAAACAAAACCAAGGAAAAGAAGAAATGACATGGACAACAAGATTTGCAGCTGCAGACTGACAAGTGGATTGGTAGCAGGTGTCATAAAACTGGATTTGGAGAAAAGTTTGGTGACATTGAACAAACAGATTTGTCCACATTAACCATGTATCATTGTGTGTGTGTGTGTGTGTGTGTGTGTGTGTGTGTGTGTGTGTGTGTGTGTGTGTGTGTGTGTGTGGTGTAAAAGAACTATAAAGCAAATCTGGACTGATACCTGCTTGCTGCTCTGCTGAGGGGGACACTTGTGCAAGTGCAGTGGACTGGCTCCAGTAGGAAGGGATGGCAGCATACCTCTCAACATCATAGAACAAGAAATCTGGACAAGACCATAAATAATGCTGGAATCTCTGTTCTGAGAGACTTCCTTCCAGACTATCTGCAAATATACAGAGCTGAGTATATTTTTTGGGTTTTAGAGTTTGCACTGTTAGTTGTTGCTTAGATCTCTGTTGAAACTGTTTTGTCCTACCCACCCTCCCTATTTCTGGCTTGTAGTTTAAATTTGGTGGCTTTTGCAGTTGCCCGCCCCACTGTAGATTTGATCTGGGACACTCCCCCAGTCCCATCTCTTTACTACATTCTACCTAATAAACTCTTTCTGCACTTGCTTTTAGTCCTTTTAAATTGAATTGCATTTTTAAACTGTGTTTGGTCTAATATTGCTACATACTCAAATGTGCTAGCTTGCACTGCATGTGAATTGTTTTTACTACTGTTTTTGCTACTTTTCTGTGTAAAAAAACACTGTAAGCCTGTTACCTACCTATCCTGTAATTAGTGTTCCAGATGCAGATTTGCTGTATCCAGGACTGTATGCAAGCTTCTGAGCCCCCCAAGCCTTTCTGTGTTGGAAGGAAGCCTTCTAGCTTATCAGTGGGAGTGGTAAGCACTAGGTAATTTGTCTACCACATAAGGAGTGGTGCTGGCCCAGAAATTGTAGTTATTGGCCGTTTGGGCAATCTCTTCCATCACTCTCAACTTTCTGATTTGAAAGCCTGCATTTGCACTTGTTTCTGTCCTGTAACTCGTCTAGTGCAGATACAGATTCTTAGTTTTAGCACTTAAATTTGCTTATTCATGCTCAGCACTTGTTCAGA
The DNA here is from genome assembly GCF_019279795.1 of Protopterus annectens. NCBI lineage: Eukaryota > Metazoa > Chordata > Ceratodontiformes > Protopteridae > Protopterus > Protopterus annectens. The sequence goes on from NC_056741.1 coordinate 1,927,578,446, forward strand.
ACTTATAAGCACTAAATAAGCTACTAATTACTATAGCACTCAATCTTCCTCATTACCTAGAGGAAAACAGTTTTTGTACTTACTTTTCTCACGTGCTTAGAGAAAGACAGCTCTTGTACTCACTTTCCTCACTTATCTAGAGGAAAATTGTTTTTTATTCAGGCATGTCCAAGGGTCAGCTCCCAGTATTCTCTCCTGTCTATCTGATGAATCTGGGCATCTTGAGGCAATGTAGAAATTGCCTCATGTACATAGACAACCCTCTCCTCCTACCACCCAACACTACAACCTGTGAGAGATGCACTTATCTAGCCAAACTGGAGGTAAAGCTCTCTCCAACCAAGACTGAACTTGACAGTCATGAGGAGAAGGTAAACATTTGCACCACACCACACACATCACATAGTCTCACTAAATCTACACCACCAAAATCCACACATAGTAACACAAAAACATTTGTGGAGGCTCTCAATAATAATCTGTCTAAGCAACAGAGACCTCCAAAGCAGAAACACAAGCAACCTCCATCCTCCAACACAACCCAAATGACACAAAGGCCACAGACTCAGTGTGCCACTCAACCACAGCCAATAAGCAAAACAACGTACCCAACATACTAGTTATAGGTGACTCTATAGTCAGGCACACTGATGTCCCACTCACCAGGCTAAACAAGGAAAAAGTTACTGTCAGCTGCCTGTCGGGTGCCAGGATCCGCCACATAACCCACGCACTCAGGTCACTCCACAACGAGTACAAATATGACTCTGTCATTGTCCATGTTGGTGTGAATGACCTGAGATACACCTGCCTGGACTACATGAAAAGAGACATGGTAGAGCTCTCCGATTTTGTAGCCCAGGCAAGTATGACCCTAGCCCTGAGTAGCATTCTGCCATCACCCCGAAGGATACTGCAGTACAAGGAGAAAATGATTGACTTCAACAATTGGCTAAGCTCCTGGTGTCATTCTAAGGGGATCCGGTATCTGTCTGCTTGGGATGACATGGTCGACAGACCATGATGCTTTGCCACAGATGGCCTGCATCTGTCGCCCCTGGGATTCTGGATACTGTCTAAAGGCTCTTGCTGCCCCTATAGTGCCTTTTTTAGGCAAGGTTCAAATAACAAATTCACCACCAGAACAGGCAAGCAAAAAGTGAGGGTAAGGCTACTCAATGCTAGAAGTCTAAATCTCAACATGCACTCACTCGAGGCACTCCTTAAAATGGAGAACATTTATATTTGTGCAGTGACTGAGACCTGGTTCAAGGCTCCAGAGAGCACCTCTGCACTACCAGGCTATAACTCATACCACACTTTTCGACCATGTAACCTGGACCGAAACACCAAAGGTGGAGGTGTGTCCATATTCATTAAGGAAATCCACACCTCCAGGCTAGTTGCTCAGCATAATGCATCCAAGGTTATCCAAGTGCATCTAACTCTGGGCAAAACTGCAATCCAGATCGTAGCTTGCTACAGACCCCCCACAATGCCCCAGGATTCCCACTCCTCTTTTCTTGATGTACTGGAAAATATTAGGGTTCAACCAAACACCCTAATAATGGGTGACTTCAACTATCCCACCATTAACTGGGAAAACTACTCATGTGCCAACTCCTTAGCTCAACGCTTTCTGGAATTCATAAACTCCAATGCCCTGGATCAACTTATCCACACCCCCACCAGGTGCAACATTATCCTAGACATAGTCATTACCAACATGACTTACTGGTGTTCCACACCTGAAGTCAACTGCTCATTGGTCCGATCCGACCTTAAGCTAATCACCCTTGATATCCACATCCCGCCCCCACCCCCCATTAAGGAAACCATAGTAAAAAATTTCTCCAAAGCCAACTTCATGCTTCTTAAGACAGAAGTGGTGAACTTCATGACACCCATGCAGATGGACAATACAGTTACAACTGCTGAATCCTACACAAATGCACTCTATAAGCACTTGCATGAGTGCATGGATCATGCTATGCCAAGCAGAACCAAGATGCTATCCTCCAAAAAAAGGAAGCCAATCTGGTGGTCCCCTGCCATAAACAAACTGCACGACAGAAGAAAGAAACTGTTGCAAAAGAGAGTAAAATCTCATGAGTGGAGGAACTCCCTGGTCAGCCTCAGTAAGAAGCTGAGATCCCTTATAAGATCCTTTAAAGCTAAAATTGCCACTAATTCTAAGGACAATGACAAAGCATTCTATAGCTATGTCAAGAATCTCAATGGCAACACCCAGATCTGCTCTGAATTACAGCACAAAGGCACGAAAATTACAGAACCAACTGATTTTGCCAACATCCTTGCAGATAGGTTCAGTGCTAACTTTACCCCCCCTCACCCTCTAAAGGGCCCATATCTATACAGTGAGAATGCAGAGTCCCTGTAATCACAATTACACAGTTAAAAGCTGCACTCGCTAAAGCCAAAACACAGCATCCATGGGACTGGACAACATCCCAGACTGTGTTTTACACGAACTTCAGAACGAACTGACTTCCCACTTAAGCACCATGTTCAATAATAGCCTTGCATCAGGCTTTGTGCCCACTGAATGGCACACAGCAACAGTTATTCCACTCCACAAAGGGGGAGCTACCACTGATCCCAGGAACTATTGACCTATTAGCCTGACGAGCCTGGTCTGCAAGGCCATGGAACTTATCATCATGGAACTCATAAACAAAGGCATCGGTAACCTCCAAACTCTGGATCCCACCCAGTTCATATTTGTGAAAGGCAGATCATGCCTCCTGAACCTGATCAACTTCTTTGAGGTAGTCTCCAAAGCCGTAGATGAGGGTAAGGTGGTTCACACAGCCTATCTTGACCTCGCCAAGACTTTCAACACCATCCCCCATTCTGGAATTATAGCTAAACTCACTAAACTAGGTATAAATCCCTACGTCACAAGATGGGTTGCCAACTGGCTCACTGACAGAACCCACACTGTAAAAGTTGCAGACTCCAAATCTGGCCTCAAAGCAGTGAAAAGTGGAGTACCACAGGGTTCCATCCTTGGAACCTCTCCTGTTTGGTATCTACTTCTCTGAAGTACAGGCTAACACAAAAGGCTTCTGGCTAATGAAGTTCGCAGATGACTGCAAACTAGGAGCCATAGTCAAGTCCCCAAATGATGTGGACATCCTACAGAAGGGCCTCGCTGAGAGAGATGCCTGGTGTCAGAGCCATGGCATCAAGCTCAATGCCAAAACGTGCAGTGTCATCCCCTTTGGTAAAAACTCTGTACCCATGAACTACCACATAGGCAGCAATCTACTTAACATCGAATGTTTGATAAGAGACCTTGGGACCCAGGTGGACAGTAGTCTCTCTTTTGATAGTCACAATGCCACAGTAATCAGGAAGTCCTTCTATGTGGCACACCTCATCATAAAAGGGTTCTCATCCAGGAAAAAAGAGGTCATTGTTCCCCCCTACTCGACACTCATTAGACCCATTATAGAGTACAACACCCCTTTTGGAATGTACCTCACAAGACATCTGCAGCAGCTGGAAAGGCCACAGAAGTACCTCACAAAGAGGATTACTGGCCTCAAACAAATGCCCTACACTGACTGCCTCAAAAAACTCCAGCTTTACTCCGTAACATATCGCCTACTCCGAGGTGATCTCTGCCTAACATATAAAGCTATGTCAAACCCAGAGCTGTTGGACATGCTACACCTAAAGAAATCCCAATCCCTTCGAGCTACACTCTCTAGGGACCTAAACCTTGTCACCACAATAAACAGGACATGCTGAAGGGATAGATTCCTGTCCCAGAGACTTTCCATACTCTGGAACAGGCTACCCATCTATGTCAAGCAAAGTTCTTCATTAGCACTCTTCAAAAAAAATCTTGATGAGTGGATGGAAAATAGGGGATCACTTCTTTGTCTCTGCTCGACAGTGGCACAAAAAAATAACTTTCTTTGGTGGCATAAGCTAGGGAACCTTGTTGGCTAGGCTTACGTAGGCCCTTGGGCCGATAGCTTAGAACCTACCTATGAACCTATGAACAAAGGCTCAAAAATAGGGACAATTTATAAATATTGCTCTTACAGACTTAGAAAGTTGATAAACAGGTTTTGCATTAGAGTGAATTTTCTTAAGGATATGAAGTCTGAAAATCAAATGCCTGTGATCATTTTCTGACTACAGTGTTCAATGATTTGCCAGTGATTTGACAGAAAGCTGCAGTTTTATGAAAAACAGACAAAAAATCTGGACTTTATGCAAAAATCTGTACTGTTGAGAGATATGGATGGGAGTCCTGAACCAACACCCATCAATCATTTTCATTTGTTTGCCAAAGCCATTCCAGCAGTGTTTTGCAGAGAGGTTGGAACAGCCTTAAATTTGACTTGCATGTTGTGTAGGTAGCTGTGTTTCTGGAAGGTGGAAGTGTGCCTTTGTAAGTGTGGTGCAAATTTTATGCATTATGAAATGGAGAGATTAAGAGTAAAATTGTGCTCAGTGAAGTCCCTAGCAATTTCATCACTCCTTGATTCAGACATACATTCCCCTGTGTTTGTCAGTACTATGTTTGAGTGCATTATTTTGGAGTATGGTATCACTGCTACAGCTGCTGGTGCTCTTTCAATACAAGTATTTGCTTTGGAAGTTTTCTCCAGGAGTCTGTTGCTGAGAGGATGAGAAACATGCTACAAGTATACAACTAAGACAAACTACATAAAGCAATAGTAAGAAAAAGTACTAGGTCACATCAGAGGCTTGGGAGGTCATTGTTAAGGAACTGAGAACTGTTGTAAAATTTATCATTAAATACCATAAGTTCAGGTTATGCTATAAGAGAATAACTATGTAAAGATAACCATGTCAGCAACCAAAATGCATTACAAATTGAATATTTTACTGTGCACATTTAAAAAAAAAATGGATAGATTAGCCTAAACTCTGGAATGATGTGTGTGCTCTTTTTTTATTCCTGGGAATTGCTATTCAGAAGTAAAGAGACATACAAGGGTACAAGGGAACAGATTTAGTGGCACACCAGGCTGTGATTTTTTTTATTTCTATTGTCATGCAAAGCTGACTAAATAGTTGAATCTAGCCAAGCTAGAAATGTGAGACTGTAGCCCACTGAAGGAGAGGAGATGGGAGGAGTAACCTGGCCAGGAATTGAAACTTGCAAAACTGCTCCTTGTGAAAAGTCTTTTCTATCTCAGTAATTTGTTGACATTTTTGCAAGTTTCTTTCAGGGAATGTGTAGTACATCAATAGGAACAACATTTGTAAAACTCAGCGCATACTAGTCAATGACACATGAGCTGCAGACTCTCAAACTTGGCAGTTTTTTTCAGGTGTTCCATTCCAAGTGAATGGAAGTCTAGTCTGACAACAAATGGTAGGGCTATTTATTCTCACAATCTATGCATTATGGGACAGATTTAGCTTTCCAAAGGAATCACAATGTCTGCCCCCATGAGGGCAGACAAGAGTAAAAACAAAATAAAATTAGGAATGAGTACTTATTTTGCTGCAGGCAGCTTTGGGAGCTGCAGTAAATTATGGCAAGATAAAAAATATATGTTTTCTTCATCATTTGCCTGTAGTGGTCATTTAACCTCTTCTCTTCCAGTATCCTCTGGTAAAACATATACTTTTAAACAATTGTAGTAATGCATGTACATTTCTTTGCTTTCCAGCAGGGCACACTGTTAACACATTTTTAACACAAGCAACTTTACAAATACATTTTCAACACAAGCATCTGTACAAATCAGTTTGATAGTCAAATGACATATAATTCTTTACAAAATTTCAGCTAGGTGTCCTGGCATATGTTACATATCCACTGCCCTACTACTCCTGAAATAGCTGGCAGTACCTCCTATCGTCACAGCTACTACTACGTTTAGGAAATAGTACTGGGTAAGCACAATTAAACGTTAATTACATTATTTTGAAATTCAGTTTCAGTTAAGCAATGTATTAATCTTTGTTTCTAAAAATGATTTCTCTCCTAGAGTAGACTTTGCATTAAAGACTATAAGAAAGTGTAAATGCTGTTTCTGAATGTACTCTGTTTCCCAGAAACCCACACTGCTAATATTCTTTATGTTGCAACAGGGTTAGTAAATTTTAGAGCAGGAAATTAATAAATTGTATGGTTTCTTTTTCTAAATGTGTTTCTGCAAGCAAAGAAAAATGGCAGCTGGGAATAGCTAATAAAATAAAGTTGTGCTATTCTCCAACACAAAGTAATCTGAGAATTACCTATATTTGTGGTTTTGATTCTAATATCTCCAGATTGTGTCCTGTGTATCTTTCTGGCCATTGCATTGATAACAGTCATTTCTCTGTGTTAAACCCTCTTGCAAGATGTTGGTGTCTTAGGGGGAATTCTATAATAGCACCCAATTTACATTCATCTGTGTACTTGGTGAGTCAGAGATCTTGAACTTACGAGCAGTAAATGCCTAGCAGCAGGCCCAGCACAGAGCCCTGGGGTACTCCACTGATGACAAGTCTCTTGGTGGAGGTGATTTCACTGATCCTGACTTTTTGGGTCCTGTCTGAGAGCCAGCCTGCAATCCAGTGAGCTATGTAGAGATATATGCCTAGCTCAGAGAGCTTGTCAACGGTGTCTGAGTGGGGTATTGTATCAAATGCTTCAACCAGGTCTAGATACACAGTATGCACTGTTTTACCCTCATCCATTGCCTTGATAACCCTCTCAAGGAAGTCTAACAAGTTAAGTAGGCATGACATTCCCTTAACAAAGCTAAATTGGGATGGGTTCAATGTCTGTAGGTTGCCGATGCCCTTGTTTATCATTTCCATGATAATTCATTCCATGGCTTTGTATATTAGGTTAATTAGAATAAAAGGGCAGTCGTTTTCTGAGTCAATTGATGGTCTAATCTTGTGTAGGGGATCAACTGTTGTGGTCCTCTGTTCATTTGGAACATAGCCTGTTCTGAGGCTGTAGTTGAAAAGTGCCTCAAGTAGTTCTGATAGGTCATGTTTTAGACTATTAAGGAAGCAACCAGAGATATTGTTGGAAACCACAGAGGCAGTGTTCTTGCCATTTGTGAGGGCTGTCAGCACCTGGTCTCTATTAATAGTTAAGTGGAGTCTGTCGAAGAGGTTTCACCAGAAGGAGCTTAGGGGAGTGTGTGGGCGGTGTTGAAGTTTGAGCTGAATGTATCAGCCAGTAGATTTATGTCACCCTGATTGGTGAAGGTGGTACCATTTACCCCCAGTTCAGAACACTGTTGTGTGTTATCATTAAGGTTCCAGACATAGCTGAAAAATATCTTGTGATTGTCCTTAACCTACGAGGCTATTCCGACCTTGTAGTTGGCCTTGTTGGATTTAATTAGACCTCTTAGATGCCTGGCTATGAGTTTTGTTTTCTTTTATTATATACCCTGTTTAGGTGAGGATTGTACTGAATCAGTTTGCTTTTAGTGTTTGTTCTGGGTTTACTTCTTGTAGGTTCAGCAGCCTCTATGCAGTCATTCACATATTAGGAAAGAGACTCTTGTGAATAATTTTGCTTAGGTAGGTGTGATCTCAGGGTAAGGGGATGCCTTGAGATGTTCATGGAAATAAATAGACAGAATCTAGTGGGCCTTATCTGTTTCACAAAGACTAAATAATATAAACCTGCAGCCATACGACAGTAAGAGTTTAAAAAGAACATAGATATTTACTTGTTTATGATTATTCTGTTTGTCAAATCACTGATTTTGTACTGTTAAACTTAAGTGGTTCATTGTCTCAATCTCAAATGTTTTATGCATTATACTTTACCTACTGTCAGCAGGTTAACACTTTCAGGACAAATCCCCTAGCCATCAGTAATGCATCAAGGACTCCATCAGACCTACTGGTGACCTGGGTTTAGCAGCAAGCAGGAAGGTGGTATGATTAACCAAGTTGATGTGGACAGAACATAGTAAGGTAGATGCCCTATATGGGGGGGGAGGCAGGCAGTGGGTTTCCAAGTGAGTGCCTCACTTATCAAATGTGTCATGTAACCATTTAACCTATAACAGGAAATAGTATAGTCACCCAGATGTGAGGACCAGAACATACATGTAGAATTCTGTGTCCAGTATAGATTGTATCGGCTGATGGATATCAGGATGATAGATGTAATATCCAGCAACTCTTAACCAATATATGATTGACCATCTGACACAGTTTAAATGACCTTTCAGCCTACTACCTATCAGAAGTATAGTGTTGGAAGGCAATTTCCATCTGGAGACAGTGGACCAACCTGATGTGGGCTTATAAGCTTGTAACAATAACACATGGTCAGGGACACGAAGAAGTGTGAATGCCATTGAGCCTTATTTTTCTGTCTCCATGGACAAACATGGTTTTCTTCTGAATTTGCAGAGATTAGTACGCATACATCTGTAGAGGTAGCTTATTTCAAAGCTTCAGTAAATTCTAATTCACAGATATGTCAAATTTTGTATTGCATCTTGTATCTAATAGTTAAAAGTAAATGACCAGCCATATTTGCTCCATGTTACCTGGAGGACAAACACACACATGCAAACAGAATTACAGTGAACAAGGCCTCCCAACTTCCATCAAACACATTCCCTAAAGTAACTTGTTTGAGATGAACACAGACAGCAATTTTAGGTGATTTTTAAAGTGATTGCATTACCTTGGTTATCTTTTTTTGTACAATACTCTCCCACTCTGTCTGGTTGAATGGGACTTTTTGTTACACTGAAGCAAAAGACTACACTGTAGTGTTATTGCTCTGACCAAAGACATGTATAGAGGAGCAAGATGACTGGGAATGCCTGCAAAATCAATTGGGTTTTCCCAAATTACACAGGGGTAGCAGGCCAAGTGGGACAATCCTGGTCAACAAAAAAATAAATAAAATAAGAAAAAGTGGAAGAGAGATCATTTGGAGTGACGGCTGGCATTCAACAGATAAATGTCATTAATAAGACTGAAAGCAAATCAAAAACGTTTCACTGAAATATTTAGCTCAGATATGGGTAGCATAGAGGTGACTGGGTAATACAATAATAAGAACAGCTACTAGTGAAAGCAAAGCTTACTTGATACTTCTTAGTACCTTTACATATAATTTAGATGTAGACCTTCCCTGACAATTGTTGTCATTAATTAGAAAGTCAGTAATTTAAAAAAAAGTGTTTTTTATGTTGTTTTTCACAGTATGTTAGAAATATAGTTCTCTTCCTATGGAATGTGATAAAAAATGAAACATTTGCACTGGAATGCAGAGATTTAAAACAAGTATATTTACAAAGTGGATTTAAAAGAAAATTAAACTGAAAAATAATCTGTAATTAAGAAATATTTCATGTTTGCTAAGCTTGGACAATGGAAAACTCTGGCATATGATGAAGCTTGAACCCACATCATTCAAAACAAGTATCAGCCAGGCCAAAATTACATGGCTAAACCTGAAAATACAAAAAGTAGATGAGCCAGTGGTAAAGTGGAGAATACAAACCAAGCAGTTAGAGCAGAAAAAATATAATACTCCACACCGTCAAACACTTTTTTAATAAAACAACAGCTTTCAGATACAAATTATCCTTCTTCAATGTCTTACATAAAACAGCCATAAAAACAGCATTTTTGAATATCATTCAAACAAACCACATGACACAGCAACCTATCAGCAAAATCAATTAAGAATAGCAATTAGACTTTTAAAAGCATAGCAGCAGTCAAAAGTATACATATGATACCAATCACTTTTTCTTTATTTTTTGTTGTTGACACTTCAGAATAGGTTTCAAAGTGACGTTTTTGTTAAGACCTGGATGTTTATCTGCTTCCAGACGAATAATCCACTCATATTCTTTCATGTCAACATTATTTATTAAATCCCCCTGTCTAATATTTGGATATACTACATGTATCACTCTAAAGCTAAATTGATGTGTATCATCAGTTTCACTAATATGCTTATCCAGAGAGTTAGTTAGTATTCCTCTCCGAATCTCAGACGTATGCTCTATTATCCTGTCTTTAAGTCTTCTAGTCGATTTCCCGCGATAGAAACCCAAGCATCTATTACATATAGTAAGATATATAATATATAGTGTATTACATGTTGCACTACAGCAAAATTAAAACTTTTTACCACTCACAAGATGCACATATTCAATGGACTGATTTATATTTGAACAACAAGAACAGTTATAGCATGGGAAGGTACCCTTTTTGTTAAAGACAAGTGTAGTGTTATTATTTAGAGAAAAATCTTTGTAACATAGTAGCTTCTTCAGGTTACTACAATTATAATAGGTAAACCTAGGTCTATCAGGGAGCCAATTCTTATGCCCGGAATGGCCTTTAGGATATCCCAGTTCCTGCTAATAACATTCTCCACTGTTTTACTAGCTCTACTATAGGTCATAAGATACCTTAAAGGTTGATAAGAAGGCACACTTAGTCCATCGGAGGCACCATCAATCTGTGTAGAGAAATAAGGTCTGGCCTTCGAGTTCCTTAACTCTAGGACATCTCTTCTAGCCATTTCTATCTCCTCAAGGCCATAACCTTTTTCAAGAAATTTATTGGTCATTTCCTGCATCTGAACATGACAGACTTCTGATTGAGTGTTTAACCTACTAGCCCGCAGGTACTGACTTTTCAAAACACTCTTAAAGGTCCTTTTCACATGCATACTTTTCTTGTGTAGATATTTGTTAACCTGTACATCTTTTTTATATATGCTTGCCTCTATACCAGACCCTGCTATCTGTAGTTTGACATCCAAGAAGTTCAGCGATTCCTCAGAAAAGGACATTTCAAATTTAAGAAATTCCAGAGTACCATGTATATATTCATAAAATTTCTGCAATTCTACAACAGTGCCATGCCAGGCCAAAAAGATGTCATCCACAAAACGTTTGTAGAACGATATATTGGATGCATACCTATTGGCATCTCCATATAGATAAAACTTTTCCCATTGACCCAATGTTAGGTTCGCATACATATTTGCAATAGCAGTGCCCATAGCTGTTCCAGATATCTGGTGAGAAACCTGCTTGTTAAATGTAAAGATGTTATTCTCCAGAACCAGATCTAAAAGTTCACATATATGATGTATCTAATGGTAATGAATGGTTATATGAGAGAATGGAAAAAGCTTCATGTGACATTCTTTTGAATAACCCAAGTAGCAATGTTGAAACTTTACTACAAGATGCTAACATAGCTAGAAATAATGTTTATAATGTTCGCACTGACACTAGATCTTTAAAAGGTGTTTTTGATGTAGCTATGACTGATAGTTCTAATGAAGCTTCTTTAAATGATCAGGGTTCACGGAACTCTCTATATAATCTAGTTTTGAATACAAATGCTTTGAATTCTCATCGTAATATTTCTTTTAATTTAAACGACTTGAATTTTGAGGGGAATGCTTATGCTAATATTGAGTCTGTTGAGGGTGCTCCTGAAAGGGCTAGAAATTATTTTTGTAATGGAGTATTACGAGAAGACCATGATTTGCATAATACTGTATGTAATCTATCTCCAAATATGACTGCTTTAAATTTTGAGTGAAATTTACTAGTGTTTGAAGGATCTACTACTGTTAATGAACGGGATGTTTGTACACAGTCTAGTAACTGTTTTGCTACAATTATATGTGGCGGGGATGAGGCATGTGAACAAATAGGAACTTTAGCCCCCATGTTGAGTAACACAATGGGAGGTACACTAAGTATGAGTGACAACTTTTGCATGAATAATGCTGTCATTGAGAATCTAATAAATAGGGACTTATTAGCTAACAGCCAATGTTTAAAAGTTAATTCATTGGTTTCTACACTGAGTTGTAACCATGATGAAAGCTCCCTTTTAAGTGGTCATACTTTTGATAACCATCATCTAGAATTTTCTTTTGGTATTAACCAGCCATATGATGCTAATATTTTTAGAGGCTGTGTCCCACTATATGAAAATATGGGTCCCTTAGAAATTAGTTTGAATGTAAGGGATAGTAATATGCATGAGACAAATATTTCTGTCAATGGCCTTGTTGAGCAAGTTAATGGTCAGGTAACTGGCCGATTTGGGCCAAGCTGTAATGATGAAATGACGATTCCCTCTTTGTTTGAGAGTTCAGTAGTGATGGGGAACCCTCAAGATATGGGACCATCTGTTAATAGTGATGTAAATGTGACTAATGATGTGGATATTTCTGCTCCACATAATGGATGTTTTGTATATCCTATGGAGAATATTGGTCAGAATGTTGCTAGAGTGGTTGTGGATGATGGAATCCCTAAGGAAAGTTCCTTGACTCGTCCTATGGTTGTTAACCTTTCTGGTTATAAGCTCACTGAGGCCGAGATGTCCCTACTATCACGTGGGACTAAGTTTGTCCCAGCAGGCACTGATGATTTGGTGCATGCGATTACTGATTTATGTCTATTCTCAAGGAGCTTAAATTTAAGGAATATTTTCAAGGGGAATAATAATACTGTGGGTAGCCATGTAAAATGGAGTAGCACCTTTATTCCAGTCAGTGACCCTGTTATTAGTGTTTTTAACAGTATTTGTGAAAAGGAAATTTGTGATCTCTATGAAAAAAAAGAACTTTGCAAAAGTATATAATTTGACATCTGAGGAGACTCAAGCATTGAATTCCCTATGAAGTAACACTCAGATAATTATTAAGGAAGCTGATAAAGGGGGTGCCATTGTGATAATGGATGTGGAGCAATATCTACTATCTATGGCTGAGCTATTATCAGATGAACAGACCTTTAAACCTATTAATGGTAAAGAAATAGATGCTATGATTAGTAAAATCAACATGTGTGTGTGTGTGTGTGTGTGTGTGTGTATGATCTACAGGTAATGGGAGACATAAATATTGATATCTTCCATTTTTTAAGTGTACCATGCACAACTATCCCTGTACTCTCTGGATTACCCAAAATCCATAAATCCCTGGAGAAACCCCCTGATGAGACCAATAGTATCGGGGAGGGGATGGATGACTGAGCACATATCAGTATATTTACAGGATGTTTTGAAAGATTATTTGAAATAGGTACATAGTTACATTAAGGACACAGGAGATTTTTTTAACACAGTTGCATGCTTGGTACAACAGCTGTGCCCATGACCGACTGATTCTGGTGACACTAGATACAAAATCCCTTTTTACCATGATTCCGAATGGTTATGGAACTGAGTGTATTAGGGAGACTTAACATGAGCATGGATATACTCCAACTAGAAACATTGAAACTATATGTGAACTTTTAGATCTGGTTCTGGAGGATAACATCTTTACATTTAACAAGCAGGTTTATCACCAGATATCTGGAACGGCTATGGGCACTGCTGTTGCAAATATGTACATAACCTAACATTGGGTAAATGGGAAATGTTTTATCTATATGGAGATGCCAATAGATATGCATCAAAGATATCGTTCCACAAACGTTTTGTGGATGACATCTTTTTGGCCTGGCACGGCACTGTTGTAGAATTGCAGAAATTCTATGAATATATACATGGTACTCTGGAATTTCTTAAATTTGAAATGTCCTTTTCTGAGGAATCGCTGAACTTCTTGGATGTCAAACTACAGATAGCAGGGTCTGGTATAGAGACAAGCATATATAAAAAAGATGTACAGGTTAACAAATATCTACACAAGAAAAGTATGCATGCGAAAAGGACCTTTAAGAGTGCTTTGAAAAGTCAGTACCTGCGGGCTAGTAGGTTAAACACTCAACCAGAAGTCTGTCATGTTCAGATGCAGGAAATGACCAATAACTTTCTTGAAAAAGTTTATGGCCTTGATGAGACAGAAATGGCTAGAATAGATGTCATAGAGTTAAGGAACTCGAAGGCCAGACCTTATTTCTCTACTCAGATTGATGGTGCCTCCGATGGACTAAGTGTGTCTTCTTCTCAACCTTTAAGGTATCTTATGACCTATAGTAGAGCTAGTAAAACAGTGGAGAATGTTATTAGCTGGAACTGAGATATCCTAAAGGCCATTCCGGGCAGGAGAATTGGCTCCCTGATAGACCTAGGTTTATCTATCATAATTGTAGTAACCTGAAGAAGCTACTATGTTACAAAGATTTTTCTCTAAATAATAAACTACACCTGTCTTTAACAAAAAGGGTACCTTCCCATGCTATAACTGTTCTTGTTGTTCAAATATAAATCAGTCCATTGAATTTGTGCATCTTGTGAGTGGTAAAAAGTTTTCATTTTGCTGTAGTGCAACATGTAATACACCATATATTATATATCTTGCTATATGTAATAGAGGCTTGGGTTTCTATCGCAGGAAATCAACTAGAAGACTTAAAGACAGGATAATAGAGCATACATCTGAGATTCGGAGAGGAATACTAACTAACTCTCTGGATAAGCATATTAGTGAAACTGATGATACACATCAATTTAGCTTTAGAGTGATACATGTAGTATATCCAATTGTTAGACAGGGGGATTTAATAAATAATGTTGACATGAAAGAATATGAGTGGATTATTTGTCTGGAAGCAGATAAACATCCAAGTCTTAACAAACAAGTCACTTTGAAACCTGTTCTGAAGTGTAAACAACAAAAAAATAAAGAAAAAGTGACCATGTATCATATGTATACTTTTGACGTCTGCTATGCTTTTAAAAGTCTAACTGCTACTCTTAATTGATTTTGCTGATAGGTTGCTGTGTCATGTGGTTTGTTTGAATGATATTCATAAATGCTGTTTTTATGGCTGTTTTATGTAAGACATTGAAGAAGGATAATTTGTATCTGAAAGCTTTGTCGTTTTATTAAAAAGTGTTTGACGGTGTGGAGTATTATATTTTTTTTGCTTAAACCTGAAAATAGGCAACTGCACCTTTTTATCTTACCTGGGTAACACAATAAATGTTTTATAAGTGCATTAAAACACTAGAGGGGGCATTTGCAAAGGCATATTTGCAGTTCATGCCTGTATTCAGTGGCACAGAGCTCTGTTTTATAAATATAGACATTATCATGTTATTTTACTATGAACACACACAACTGACAAGATTCTTTTGGGAGTAGCTTTTGCAGTTCTGGACATCCTGTCCATACAACAATGCATACGAGATATAGTTAGTTAAAACAGTTACAGTATAAACTTGCACTCAGTCATACACAAAAGAACAATTGATTTCCATAATGTAGTGGAAAAAGAGGCAGAAGAGGTGCATGACAGGACCTTTTAGGAACCTCAAGGGATTCCTCAAAGTCAGACAGTAGCATTTTAAAAAAATCACATAGTGTAAAAGTAAGAAAAATGTACATGAGAAAATGATAGTTGGTAATTTTTCTTAGAGTGGTAAATTATTTTTTTTCACAGGTGGGTGAACTGGAACTCACGAACCAGTCAAGAATAAGAAATACAACACAATGATTCAAAAGAGTATTAGGTGTAGCCTGACAATATAGTGCAACATGTTGTCTTTATACTATTTAATTCCATTAAGATACCACCCGGACCTTAAACCCATTTGAACTGAACTCTAAATGTAAAACACCATTATTGCATTTATATGTTGTAACTGCAAACAGCAATGCTTGGGGTTATTTGATAAAAGATGAGAGTGGGCAGTGCTCTAGTTGAATTTTAGAGGATATGCCTAAGAAAGGAGACTATTGCGGATGTGCATGTCAGTGAGTGACTACATATGTTGGTCTGTGGAATTTATGCTAGGCCTTAGCTTTCTGGTAAAAGCCTTTAATTCCGGTGATACATTCAATGATTGAAAGTGGTCCATATTTAGTAGTTTAAAGATGAGAGTACCATGCAGGATTTGGTGTGCTCTTCATATAATGGAGAACAAGTTTACTTTAACTAGTGGGATATATTGATGTTGAGTTATGGATGTACCTGTTTAATTCACACAATATAGAACAAAATTTTAGGAGTTTTACAGAATTGTTAGCAGAGGATGTTGCTCCAACTGGCAGCACGTACTGTAGTGTTAGGATACAAAAGTAGTATTAATGAAGGGAAGACTAACTGTATTGAATCCTACAGCAGGATGGGTGTATACTGCTGCATGAATATGTGGGGCAAATGTTAGTGCATGGATAAGCCAGAATATTAGGTGTTTATAAATGTATACTGTTTCAATGATGTTTTTATCTGGTCCAATAAGACCTCAGCTGACCTTAATTATCTTAACTCTTTTATGCATGTTGTCCGGTGGATTTCGGACCTTGCTCTCTGTTTTCTCTGTTTCCTCTACTACAACCAGAGTGCCACACAACTCTATGCACCATTCACCGAAATCTCTAGCACAGAGAATTTTGTATTAGCAAACTCCATTCCACATAACTCCTCTGCCCTCTGAAAACATTACTTTAGTATTTTAGTTTTGTTACTCGGATAGCCTTTGTATATCTGCCATCTGCCAATATCTGTAGCTACTTTTTTGTCCCTCCAAGCCACACCTCCACTATATAACCTTCTGGATGCAAACATGTTTTTCTTTTTTAGAACTGAGTTTTTTTTTTTATTTCAACATAAATAACATAAATCAGCTTAAATACACTTCCTAGCACACTCAGCTTACATCCATACTCTGATAACTGCATGCTGTCTGACAAATGATAGGTTCAATGAACACCAGTCTCTGACTTAAAGGTGCAGAAACTGCAAAATGTTGTTCAAATAAATATATAAACAAAACAACGGACTAGCAGCGTACTATAAAACAAATAAAAAGAAAAAAACGCTACTCATGAATCACAAACCAGAATATATTACATCCAAAAACACATCATTTTAAGTGCTTTCATTCACTTTGGTAAGGGACTTCTTCAGAAACTAAACTGTTAGTTTAGTTTCTGAAGAAGTCCCTTACCAAAGTGAACGAAAGCACTTAAACTGATGTGTTTTTGCATGTAATAAATTCTGGTTCGTGATTCCTGAGTAGCGTTTCTTTCTTTTTATTTGTTCAAATAAATACTCCAGGTGTTCAGTTTTGCAGGCATAGGTCCATGTCTTTTGTTCTTGTATAAGGTTATCTGATATAGCATCTTTTTCTTGTTTGGCATCTTTGCTATGATATATGTCCATTAGGGCTCCCATGCTGGAAACTGCCACTAATTGCCGTATGTTGGAAACTGCCACTAAATACTACATCAACAAATGCTTATTAGAAGTAGGTTTGCCACCTTTTCAAGTACCCAAAGTAAAACAGTTTTTTGTAGAAATGTGAGATTTTGCAGGACAAACCATACTCACGGCCAGTGCAAAGGACAGAACTAGACCTTTTTTGCCAAAATAAAAGTCTATTCATGTAGCATATGATTTACTCATGCTGTTTTATGTAACATTAAGTGTCTCAGATACAAAATAACTGTTAATATAACAATTAAAAACTATGGAAATATTTTTTGTTCTAAAATCTCAGGACATTTGCCATTTTTCAGTTTTTACTGCAGGAGAAAACTGCCCAAAAAGGGACTGTCCTGCAGAAAGATGGACAGGTGATAACCCTAATTAGGAAGGAAAGCATAGTATCGTTAAGCACACACATATACATTTTTGAAGGAAATGCATTTATTTCTGCCTCCATAAGACAAATGTTGAAAAACAGTGAATAAAGGCTAATGCTTAAGAAATAAGGCTAGATCTTGGGTGGAATTTGCCTAAGAATTTCAGCCATCTGAGAATGCCTGGTTCTCATCATAAGGCCTAACCACCTCAGAATATTACATCATAAAATGGGCCATTAGCTGCTACAGTTATACCATTTGTAAACATTAGTTTCAGCTGGGCTAAATAAGCCCAGGGATAGAGGGATAAAATTGATTAGTCACAGCTTGAAGTTATGGGAAAGAGTAGTGGAAGCTAGGTTAAGAAGGGAGGTGATGATTAGTGATCAGCAGTATGGTTTCATGCCAGGAAAGACCACTACAAATGCAATATTTGCTCTGAGAGTGTTGTTGGAGAAATACAGAGAAGGTCAGAAGGAGTTGCATTGTGTCTTTGTGGCCTTAGAGAAAGCATATGACAGGGTGCCTAGAGAGGAGTTGTGGTATTGTATGAGGAAGTCGGGAGTGGTAGAAAAGTATGTAAGAGTGGTACAGGATATGTACAGGGTTGTGTGACATTGGTGAGGACTGCAGTGGGAGTGACAGATACGTTTAAGATGGAGGTGGGATTAAATCAAGGATCAGCTCTGAGCCCTTTCTTATTTGCAGTAGTGATGGACAGGGTTGACAGATGAGATCAGATAGGAGGCCCTGTGGACTATGATGTTTGCAGATGACATTGTGATATGTAGTGAGAGTAGTGACCAGGTTGAGGAGACCCTGGAGAGGTGGAGATATGCTTTAGAGAGGAGCGGAATGAAGGTCAGCAGGGCTAAAACAGAATATATGTGTGTAATGTGAGGGAGGGTAGAGGAATGGTGAGGATGCAGGGATTAGAGTTGGTAAAGGTGGATGAGTTTAAGTACTTGGGATCAACAGTTCAGAGTAATGGTGAGTGTGGAAGAGAGGAGAAAAAGAGAGTACAGGCAGGGTGGAATAGGTGGAGAAGAGTGTCAGGAGTGATTTGTGACAGACGGGTACCAGTAAGAGTGAAAGGGAAGGTCTACAAGAGGGTAGTGAGACCAGCTATGTTATATGGGTTGGAGACGGTGGCATTGACGAAAAGGTAGGAGTCAGAGCTGGATGTGGCAGAGTTAAAGATGTTAAGATTTGCACTGGGTGTGACTAGGATGGACATGATTAGGAATCAGTATATTAGAGGGTCAGCTCAGGTTGGACAGTTTGGAGACAAAGCAAGAGAGGCGAGATTGTGTTGGTATGGACATGTGCTGAGGAGGGATGCTGGTTATATTGGGAAAAGGATGCTAAGGATGGAGCTGCCAGGTAAGAGGAAAAGAGGAAGGCCTAAGATAAGGTTTATGGATGTGGTGAGAGAGGACATGCAGGCGGTTGGTGTGAAAGAGCATGGTGCAGAGGACAGGAAGAAATGGAAACAGAAGATCCGCTGTGGTGACCCCTAACAGGAACAGCTGAAAGAAGATGATGATGAGTTTCAGCTGGGCTGATGTATTAGGATAAATGTCCTGCTGGTAGCTGAAGGTGACAAATGTAGAGCAGATTCCTGTCTGCCAGTGTCAAAATCAGCCCTGAACTATGAGCATCCTTCTACCCATTTCATGATAAACATTCATCTGTGACCGATCATTTTCAAAGGATGCATAGTATGGGATATTTACCTTCAAATGTTAATGAGCTAACTACAATAGTTAGCATACAATATGGTGGTATATAGGATTTCCAGAGAATTCAGTTTTTGCAGTATAGGCCTCCCTGAGTTTAGACCACATCATATCTCTGTTTTATTCAGCCTCTTGATATGACGTCTTCCTACCCAACTGCTTTATTCTCTCCTGCAGTTTCTCCTCCGTTGATATGTTTCTGTGCCAGTGCAGGGTAACAGTCCACCAGCAAACTCCATTTTTCACCTTAATTGCCAAGCTGCTTGTCTTGATTCTGACCCTGTCTACTCCCTTGTCCCCTTCAAGGAGTAGGGAGTGGTGTTAGTGGTCTTTGTCCACTTTAACTTCACATGTTATGCCTTCCATTTCTTTCTTTCTTTCTTAAAGCTCTATTTCACCAGCATCCCTCCCTTCTATATCATCATTGAACACTCTATCACTCTATACCTTAGCACTGCCTTGTTTCTCCCATGCATGTTAATGGTTCATTTTGTTATGACAAAAACAAAGCCCCCCCCCACATCATCTATTGTAGCTCATACTCCTACTCTTTGCATTAGATGGTAACATTACTATGCTGTTCTTTAAATCACCCTTATTTGTATATTTGTGATATTTTGTGTCCCTTTTTCCTTGTTTTTATTACCTTACTAACTGTGCCACCTTTTGAATTTGTGACACTCTCTTCAGCTAGAATTTTAGTTCAAGATACACTCAGTCAAAGAGGTGTACCTTTTGAATCCAGTAATGAGAATGGCTGTTCTTTTTGGGCTAAAAAGGAGCCTTTCTATGACAGGCAACCTGGTTTCTCAGACAGCTCTTTTCCAGTCCTTCTACCATTTATAAACTTGTCTTCCCTTTCCACTGGCACAGATAGACAGACAGACATTGCACTTCCTTATTTTCTCATTTCCCACCATGCTGGCTACTGGCACAAGCAACATTTTTGAAAGTGCTGCTGCCAGCCTCCTGTCCTGGCATGGCTTACAACCTCTCTAGGGTTGGGGGTTGACGATGGTTAATGTAGTTATCTCACAGGCACAAGGTACATGGTTTGATTCTTAGGTGTGGTGGGTTTGGCATAATGGTTAAGGTCTTTATCTCTGAGACACATGGTACAGGGTTTAATTCTGACCTCAGGTTAGTGGCTAGGCTTATAATGGCAGTTAGACTAGTATTCACCTATGAACCTATGACTGACTTGCTACTATCTCAGCTGTCTCTTCTGAGAACTCATTGGTGCCTACGTGCACCACAACTTAAGGTCACCCTCCTCCTTGATGGCCACCATAGGTGCTATTTTCCATATCTTTCTCCACCTAAGCCCCAAGAAAAGTTACAGTGTAGCCTGGTTTCTCCAGCCTGCCTTGCCATAGCTCTTATTGCCAAAACTCTTGTCTGTCTTCATAATGTTGCTTGTTTCATACACTTTCTAACCTATGCTTCTGCTACTATCTGCAACCATACCAGCTCACATCATTATCCGTTGTGGCTGCCTTCCTCACTGTATTGCATCCAGTTTCTTTCCTCTCATTCTTGTGCTCTTCCAACCAACCTTCTCATTGTTTTGTCGTTTCTGCTCTATCTCTTCTCTGAATGAGTTCTTCTTCTTTGCCACTTCCTTCCTGCTGTACTTGAGATTTTGACTCCTGCATAGCCACATCTGACTGTGCATCTCCTTTGCCACTTGTCACCGCTGTCTGCACCTGCTTTTTCTCCTCAACATCTATCTTCCCGTCCTCTGTTTTTATGGTTATATCTCCCATTTTCATCTTCTGCCTTATTGTACGCCACCCTCCTTACATGAATTCCTCTGACAACCTCTGATTATGTCCCCTTGTCTTCTGTTTTTCTCTAAGGCCTAGATTTTCCCACTCCATTCTGTATATTGGTTTCATGATGTCCCCTCATCTCCAGTGCCCAATCTGCTGCTTCGCATCCGATTAGTCAGTCCACTACCTTTTCTAGCATTCATATTCTTTCTTGAAGCTCTTCCATTCTTTTTCAGATCTCACATTCCCTGTCAGCTCAAAGGTTCCTGAGGCAAACTGTTGCTCTACATCTTCTTCTTTCAGCTTTTTCTGGGTTAGGGGTCGCCACAGTGGATCACCTGTCCTCTCATGATTGGCAGTGGAGTTTTACAGTGTCGAGTTGCCAGCCCGGTGCCCAACCTTCCACAGAAGGCACACACACACGCACTCACACCTAGGGCCAGTTTAGAGTGTCAAATCCACCTGCAGCATGTCTTTGGGATGTGGGAGGAAACCGGAGCACCTGGAGGAAACCCACGCGATCACAGGGAGGACATGCAGACTCCGCACAGAAGGCACCCCAGCCGAGGATCGAACTGGAGAACCTCTTGCTGTGAGGTGACAGTGCTAACCACTGCACCACCGTGGCTGCCCTTGATGTCCCACATCCTTACCACTTAAGTAATTTGCCTCACTTGTTCTTCCTGTCCAGCCTTTAATGTTCTTTTCATGCTGTGCCCATGTTTGGATCCTCACTTTATTTATTTATTTAAATACAGAAAGACCTCCACTTCTTGACAACTGCTGCCGAGCACAAAAAATATAAGAATACTTCCAACAAATGCTCCTAGCAGCAACACAGCAGAAAATCACCTCTAGTATTCAACAGTCCAAAAACGATGTCTTGATAAAAGATGAAAATTTATTGCACAACTGAACAAACTGGTTAGCACTTTCACAAATCTTTCATTTGCTTCATCAGACCATAATCACTTAGAAATCACATAAGCTTAAATATCACAACCCATCTAAATCATTTTAAAATAAACTAATCATTGTCTAATGTCACTGGTCATATGTTAGATTTAAAAAAGAAGAAGAAAAAAGGGAACAAATTTAAAGGCACAAACACCAAAACACATCATTCCTGAGAATATGACGGAGTTTGTCAATAAAATAGCTAAAATAAAATAAAGTAAACACTTCAATAAATGATAACATAGGGTGTGCAATACATATATATAAAACCTGTACAAAATATGTTTCTCCCCTCAATACAATTACTTTAACAATTTCCTATTCTTGAGTTTTGGTGTGATTACTTTGTGATCATTCAACCCTCGCCCTAGATGCACATTCAAATTAACAATCCACTTTAATTCCTTCTCTTCTGTTATATTAGTTATGGTTCCCATCCTGCCATCATCCCTGATTATTTCAGGTATACTGAATTGAAACTGATGGTCCATTCCTTTATCTAGCATGTGCTTTGCAATCGCACTATATGTATGCCCTTTCCTCATACAGTAAATATGATCTCTTATGCACTCCCTCAGACACCTGTTTGTTTTTCCTATGTAGAAAGACTTGCAGCATATAGAACAGGCAAGATATACTAAGTTTTTACTGTTGCAATCTGCATCAACTTTAATGTTATACTTCCTCTTTGTATCAGGATTCTCAGATATCATCTCTTCCAATATATACATACAGAAGTTACAGTTATTGCATTTCCTCGTCCCTCTACCATAAGACTGCATCATACTAATATTAGCATTCTTCAGATAACATAATCTTTGTCTGAGGGACCTAGAGTTCCTATAAACCATAAAAGGTTTACCCCCACCAATTCAGTCACTTTTTCATCAGCTCGTAATACATGCCAACTTCTCTCTAAAACAGATCTCATCTTACTGTTATCACTAGTATATATAAATGCTAATGCTACATTATTATGTTTTCTGATTGACTTGAAGCTATTGCATCTGTGTGCTGAAGAGTAAGGACTCGCCCTATCTCTCCTAAGATTACTAGCTTGCTCGCAGGCCACCACAATATCTTTTTTCTTATAACCTCTGTCTGAAAAATCACCCTCCAGAAGTTTTAATTCATTTTCAAAATCACTATATCAGCTAGCCTTGAACATTCAAAACATTGTCAAATACTTGCTGGGGATGCATACTCTTCCTATGTACATAGGTAGCATGTTGACATTCTTTCTTGAATCCATTTGTGTGGAACAAGCCATCATCCCCCAACATAACTCTAATGTCCAAAAAAAATCTATGCTCTTATCAGAGTGATTCTCCGTAAACTTTAGAAAAGTACTACTTGCATTTAGATAGTCTATATATGCATGTCAGCAGGATTCATCGCCTTCCCATAACAGAAAGAGATCATCGACAAACCGTTGATAAAATCTCAGTGATTTTACAGCAAAATGATGTTTAGAGATGACGTTTGATTCCCATTCAGCCATCACCATGTTGGCGTAGTTATCGGCACATGATGTGCCCATAGCTACACCAGACAATTGTATGTAATACTTCCCATCAAACATAAATGCATTACTCTCCAATACCAACTAATAGATAGCAGATGAGATCAATCTGTTTTTCCTCATATGGATTCATACGTAGCAAAAAACTCATGACCATCAAAATCCCTTCAGCGTTGGGAATCATTGTAAACAGGGATGTAACATCTAACATCACTATAAAAATCTTATCATCTACCAGACTACCGTGTGTGAAATTATATAAATCCTGTAAAAACTGCTTGCTATCAGTCAAAATATACTCATGTTTCAATAATATAGGTTTTAATTGTTTTTGGACTGTTGAATACTAGAGGTCATTATCTGCTGTGTTGCTGCTTGGAGCATTTGTTGGAAGTATTATTTATTTATTTATTTTTTAACTGGGAAAGTCCGACTTAGAACAAAGCCATTTTCAGCAGAGGCCCGGGGAGAAACGCTCCAGGTGCATGTTTTTATAATGTGCGAGGAAAGTGGAGCACCTGGAGGAAACCCACACAAATGCAGGGAGGACATGCAGGCTGCACACAGAAGGCATTCCAGCCAAGAATCGAACCAGAGAACCTCTTGCTGTGAGGCGACAATGCTACCGATGCTTTATCACTCAGATATAGAGTATTTATTATTCTGTTTGTTGAAAAATAAACTAAATGTACATATTTTATATCTCTGAAAAGTACTCTGATGAAATCCTTCAATGTACATAATATATGTATTTTTCTAAATGCCCCTGACCTGATGAGAGGTTTACAAAAATGACACGCCTTTATTTTTGTCCCAGCAAAGCTGAAAGTGAAAAGAAAAAATATGGAATAGAAATGCAAGCTGATAAGTGAAGTTTTATTCATAACCATAAAAAGAAAAGCAAGTTTTATTAACTTCTTTCACTAATATCTGGACAGATAATCATATATTTGTATCATCAAATAAAATAGTTAGGAAAATTTAGAAATGTTTGCGTTTCTTGTACACTTGTACCCTATCAGTTTACTTCTGGAAAATGATATCACTTCTAATCTCGGCAGGGCTTCCTGGTTTGGAAAGCAATGCAGCTGAATAACTGGATGATTAACTGATGAAACATTTCATTTGTATTTATTATTGTTCTTAGCTGTTCTTTACATTTTATTTCCTGTTGTTATTGTTTTTAAGAAGGAAGTTGCTTCAGCTGCAGTGAGAGTGAAAGATGTTTTACTACCACAGACTCTATTGTATGCAACATCATGTTTAAGCCATTTTTTCACATTCCTTACTATACTTGAAGGAAGAAAGTCTGTTTCTGCCATGCCTTCTTGTGTGTTGTATCATTTTGTAAAATCTACATTGTCTGTCTGTGGAGTACCTGTAGTTAACCAAAATTAAGTGCTGTTCCTTCCACAATTATAGTGCAGCTGCATATAGTTGGACCACACAATATTCTCAGAGTGCCGAGCAGCTCCTGAATACTTTCTAACATTTGGTGCACATCTCTTTCTTCGATGACCTGGACTGCATACACATGACGATGTGTGCCTTATGTATCACTGCTGTTCTGCATCATCCATTGCCCATCTCATGTACTTCACCAGTGTATTGCCAGGAATCTCCTGCACTGCCAGTGTACCTGAGAATTATCAGATTATTTCCGTCAAAGGAACAATGTGATATGATTTGAGTTGGGGTGCACCACCACTCTCAGCTCTACTGGCTCAAGTGGGGTTAACAGAAATAGACAGGAGGGCAGTAGATAACAGAAGTTTACTCCACCTGATCTGTCCACTTCCCCACATGTTTGACAATCTGCATTCCCAAACTACTCAGCAACCTAATAGGTTCATAGGTTCATAGGTTCATACTAGGCTATCTGCCCGAGGGCATTTATAAGCCTAGCCCATAGTTTTGTGGCTTACGCCACCCCTTTAGTTTGGAGAAACTATGCCCATTATTTAGCTGTGCCTCTGTCGAGCAGTGACACTGAGGTAACCCCTGGGGTGTATCTGCGATCTCCCATCCACTGGTCAAGATTCCTCTTGAACAAGGCCAGCGAGGTGCTCTGCCTCACATAAACCGGGATTTTGTTCCACAGCATAGGGAGTCTTTGGGTGATGAATCTATCCCTCCAGCACGTCCTATTAATAACCGTGTCGAGGTTTAAGTCTCCCACCCTTGTGGCTCTGAGGGATCTAGATTTTTTGAGATGAAGCATGTTCATCAATCTGTCCTTATCCTGAATAAATTGCCTTATGAATGTCTCATATTTTGCTGAATTTTGTCACTATTTCTGGATTCACAACATCCTCTGAAAGGATATTTAAGAATCTGCCGCTCTTTTTATGAAAGTACAATTCTTTATATCACCTCTGTGATGACACCACTCCATATTTCATATCTGGA
Source organism: Protopterus annectens (assembly GCF_019279795.1). Taxonomy (NCBI): domain Eukaryota; kingdom Metazoa; phylum Chordata; order Ceratodontiformes; family Protopteridae; genus Protopterus; species Protopterus annectens. The sequence continues at coordinate 1,927,604,372 of NC_056741.1, forward strand.
CCCTTGTTTCTATATGGCAGTTTTATTTTTCTGATGGATGTTGCCCTCGATGGCTTTAGCAGTTCCTTTTGTGTGCTTTACAATTTTGATGTGGTACATCTCTTTCCCTTCCCTAAGACTATGCATTTTAAATTGTAGCCTTTTCTCTCTGTCATTTCCACCTTGGGGACAATCCTGCAATGCCTCTTTACCTATTTGGATATTCTCCTCTGGGTATCCTTTATCTTAATTATGTCTTTTCTGATATTAACTTAATTCTTTGGTCAGCAAGCAAAGTCTGTTATGGTAATATAAAAACAAAATTAGCCAAAACCAGTTCCAAATCCAAAACCAAGAAACACAAAGAAACTGGAACTAAAGGTGAAGCCAAACATTTAGCATAACAAACTTTTTTAAATGCTTTCATCCTCAGACTTCTTAGAAGTTTGGCTTCACCTTTGGTTCCAGTTTCTTTGTGTTTCCTGTTATGGAGATATGCTTAGATTTAGTGGCAACTTTGTTGTATTGCACAGTGTCAATTATGCAAGGAAATTACAAACTGTGGAAGTGCAAAACCTGGACTAGTACAATTTTTTTAAACCTGTTACTTTCTTCCCTAAACTGTAGTGTTAAGTTAAACATAAATGGAATACAGTACAATACCAGTTTGGTCACTTAAGCTGTCACATACGTTGTCCAGTATCAGTTTTCAGAAGCAGTGTTAGTAAAATTGGATAACAGAATCCTAAATTTGACTGCTGGCAAGTACAGGATTATATAACTTCTATAATTTTTCTGTTGCTTTAGGATTTCCACATGATTGGTCATATAAAGAATGCATGACAAACATTGTACCCTGGAATGCAGGGGTGCTATTGCTACAGCAGAGCCAGTTTTCTGTAATTAATTCAAAGTTGATGCCCTCAAGGTTAAGGAAAGCCTCAGGTCCAGAGATTTTGCTGTTTAGGCTTTTGACATTCAGCAGTGCTACCTTGATATTATCCAGATTAGAGATTACTGATTTGGGATGTCAAGCAGGTGAACTTTGCTGAAAAGAAAGCACTATGGGACTAGCAAAGGTCTTAGCCAATATGAAAACCAAGGGGTAAAGGATGCAGGTAATCTGTGACAAAGCAGGCAGGGCTCTTGACTTTTTCATACAATGCAGACAGACAGGCAGGCACACACATCCATTGGATCCCTCTAGAATTAAACCAATTTATTAGACAATTATTTTATCTTTGAATTTAGACCCCATTCTTGGTGATGGCAGCAAGCTGCTAAATGCCAGGGCCTTGCCCTATTTTGAAGATATACAAAACAGTGAGCTCAAAATGCCTCTCTCCATCTCCTCCAGGGTGGAATGCCCAAGATCATTCACCCCCACATAGGCAACTACAATATGGCTGCTGTATCGGTGGTGGTGCATGGACCTAAAGGGCTCTAGTGACATCCTTATACCTTGCACCAGAGAAGCAGCTGTCACCCTTTCCTTTGCGAGCCTGATAAACATTGTCTTGCATGTCTTATAATGGAATCACCAATACCCTAGACATTTATGAGAGATATTGCAGATTTATGAGTCTTTTGGGCACAGGTTTACAGTACATGTGACTCCTAGTAACTGCATGTGTGGGTGCGGACACTGTTATGGTGTTAGTATATGTGCTGTGTGGCTGAGATAAATTTGTAGGATTTCTGGTTGACTTAGGAGCCACATGCAAGGATGTCTTTACTGCCTTAAAATACACAGAATTAATATTTTGATATTGTGGTGCTGTTTTTCTCACAGTGCATTTAATGAGGAGACTAGCTTCCAATTTAGATAAGTAGATGCATCTCTCACAGATGGAGTCAGCATGTGTTAGAAGAAGTGGATAGTCTACAAACATGAGGCACTGCCTTAGAAAAATCATCTGATATTGTATTTTTTAATAATAAGAAATTGCAAATTAATTAAAGCAGAATTAAGCACAGAAAAATAATGCTTTGTTACTACTGGAAGAAAAAAAGACTTATCCAAGCACCGTAGCTCCTCCTTCCCCTTCCAAATGTCAGCTTGTCCATGACAGCTAGAAAGTGGCTGTTTAATATTTTACAGCACAGCACATACAAAATTATGGGTTGGTGGGAGTGCCATTAGTCAGTGGTAGCTGTAGTTGGGGACAGAATGTTTGTTGCCTGGGAATATTACTGCAGTGATTTTAATTCAAGCATTTAGTGAAGGCATGGACATAATAGTCCTGTACAAGGGCCAGTATGCTTTTCCATGGGGGAATGGAGAGGCATACATGATAGCTACAGTTTTTCAGTGGAATCACATGGGAGTGAAGAACAGCACAGAAGGCAGTCCTCATGACAAGCACACCTTATCAAATGGAGATAGAGCCTAGATGTGGCATCCCATGTAGGAGACAAGTGCACCAATGTTGTGGTGTAGTTTCCAGTTTCCAGCTGTAAATTTCCCCAAAATACTGCAGTATGAATGCAATTGAATGTACCAGCTTTAGGTCTTTGGTGAAAAAAGCTGCAGCATTCCCTAGGATGACACTTTCCTAGCTCTAATTAATAATAAAAGCAGGTCCTAAAATGTTCTAAATGGTTCTCATCTTAGTATTTACAATAATTAGTTCTCAGCATCAACACACGGCAGAAGTTTCAGTCACTGGCACTGTGGGCTCGTGTTAGCAGAAAGGTGCTCAGCTAAACCATTCAGGTACACATGCGAAGATAGCTGGATATTACAGCAATAACCGATGATGTGGGTGTGGTATATTGAAGATTCATCCATGGCTGGTGTGGTTTAATCACAAGGATGAAGCCCGAGTGATTAAACAAAGTCAACAGTGGGTAAATCTTCAATATACCACAACATGGAGTTGGTTATTGCTATTATAGAGGCATTGTTTAAGAAAAAACTACTTACATTTCTAATTGTCTTTGTATAATGGCACCATAGTATTCTTCTGCTTTGTTTCCCGATTCCGCTGCTTTGTTGATGTACTGCACATGTGTATGGGACTTCATTCCCAGGTTTAAGTGGTATATAACTACTTTGGAAAACAAGCAACGGAGACAGGAAGATCTCCATTGCATATATTTTTTTAACAAATATACAATATAATTCACTCAGATGCTCTCTCCACTAGTAACAGTACCTCACATAAAGAAAACTAGCTTCATTTTTTATCTTAATAATGAAAATTATCCAGGGCCATCTCCCCAACACTCCAAATAAGACATTTTTAATGAACTGTAACTGCATCTTCAGCCCTTCCTTACCAACTTCATTTGGCATAAGTGCTTCCAGTTAATTCTAAAAGATTCCTGGGTTTGCTATTAATATAGCAATAACCCATGCCTGGGTAATGCTAAATTTACCCACGGTTGGCGTGGCTTCGCCCTCGGGACCAAACAAAGCCAACCGTGGGTAAATTTAGCATTACCCACACCCAGGCGTGGGTTATTGCTATTATACCATGACATTATTTAAGAAAAGAAACTATTACTTTTCTTAAATAATGGCATAGTATAATGCCTGTTTACTGCCCTTCCGCAGATGTCTGGCATCCGCAGCAGTTCTGATGTACTGTGCCGCTGCGCAGTACATCAGAGTTGTAAAGCAACGGAGAAAGCAAGATCTCTGTTGCTTTTTAGTTCGCTATGTTAAATGAGTTTAACATAGCGAGACAGTTTAAAATAAGCAACGGACATCTCCGTTGCTTATTTTAAAACTGTCTCGCTATGTTAAACTCATTTAACATAGCACTAAAAAGCAACGGAGATCTTGCTTTCTCCGTTGCTTTTTAACACTGTTCGCTATGTTAAATGGGTTTAACATAGCGAGACTTTAAAATAAGCAACGGAGATCTCCGCTGCTTATTTTAGCTGTCTCGCCATATTAAACCCATTTAACATAGCGACAGTGTTTAACAACGAAGTTATACTAATGGAAAAAAGTCCGGGCGACCGGACCTTTTTCCATTAGTATAACTCGATTTACAACGGGCACGCTGGCCAATCAGCGTGCACGTTTTGGGGGGGTCATGGTATAATAAGTATTTTTGTATATTACTACAATGTGGTTATCTCATAAAATGATTGGCTCATGTACCTTACATGGCAAAAAGCAATAGAAAAAAAAAAGTCTGGCTGCTCAGCGATACTTTAGTGGCCTGACTTTTATCATTGGTATATTCTCAATTTACAAAAGGTACCCTGGTTGGGGTGACCAATCAGCGTGCTCCTTTTTGAATGTTAGCAGACAGTCATCGTATAATTTAAAATATCAGCATTGCATTACTAGGAAACATGACTGAAATGTCACCTTCAAAAACATACTGCAGTCTGTGCAGGTCATCAATAACATTTGTCCAGAAGACCCCAGAAAAAAAATCACTTGTTACATTTTCATACGAACAATAAAAAATTACTCAAGTGCTGATTATATAACAGGCAACAGTTCAGAAATCATAGAGGTTTTCACAAATGACAAATGACAATCAGATAGTACATTCAGGCAGTCCAGTAATAGAAGGGGGAACTTAATGTTGACTGTAAATAAACAAGCTAAGCTTTTAGAATGCTAGCTTTCATGGCTGATTGCTATTTACTCTTGGCAAATTATTTCAAGTGATTAGAGCATTAATTCCAGCTATTATATAAATATGAGCTTATGCCAGAATGCTTTGGTTTGACAGGCTGAAATTGCTTGAGGATGTTAAATAAATCATATAGGTTTCATTCACAAACTATGCTAATTGAGGGAGATTTATTGGTCAATGGGTCACAATGTGGTTACTTTGAGTTTGGCTGGAATAGAGAACAGAAATATAGAGTGAAAAAGCAAATCAATTCAAACAGTCAGTTTCTTAGGAGTGAAGATTCCTGCTTAAACTTGCAGTCCAACAGGCAAACTTCTGTTTTGTTTCTGCTGAAAGTTTTTCTGTGCTCCTGCATTTCCATTTGGTTCTTTGAAATACATGCATATATAAAGGCAGGATGATATCTGCTATAAATAAAACTTAAGAAATGTTTCTGGAAGTAAATTTATGTTCTGTGGTTAGTTTAGAATCCTTAAACCATCCAGAGGCGCCAGAAGCTGTTGAAGACTTGGGGGGGTAGGCACGAGTTTTGTTTTACTTGAATGAATAGTCTGTTCTTGATATATATCCATCTTTCCACAACATTTAGTTTAGATACCTGGACTGAGTATTTCTGATGCCATTTGACTAGCTGATGATCAGTAGGTCCATCTGTATTAGGTCGGAGGATGCCTTGTATGCCAGACATGTCACCTCTAAGCACTCTGTAGGATATTGAGTATAGTGATAAATCTTTGAGGTGGTCCATGCAAGACCTATTGTTTAAGACTTGTATCCTTTTAGTAAGATATCTCTGTGGGTATTCCAACTGTTGCATGGGGCTGGACAGATACATGCCAAAGTAGGTACTATACAAAATGATTGTCCTAATGAGGGCTTTGAAAGGGAGACAATAACATCTCTAGATCTAGTCACAATCAATTTGTTCATAAGCTGTGCAATATAGAAATACTTTTTATAATAAATATACAAATAAAAATTAATTTTAAATTTAAAAAAAATTAATTATAGAATTATTATGGGCACATGTTGGTCAAAAGTTAGGTCACTGTGCACACAAGTTCCCAAATGCCAAACAACTGGGTCACTTCTCAGGGGGCATTGTCAATTTGGCAGTTCCCTGGAGTAGATGACTTCCCAAAGAATGCAATAATGTATTTCTTGGAGTTTAGCTTCAATTCATGATTCTGGCACCAGTTATTCTTTGGGACAAACCTTCTTGCATGATGGTAAGTCATTTGGGGATTCAATAACTGCTCCTAGCTTGCAGTCATCTCAAACTTAGTTGCACAAAGCCCTTTGGTATTTCCTTTTACTTTTGAGATGTATTTGCCAAACAGAAAAAGTCTCAGCACCAAACCCTGGGGGAAACCATTGCTGACTGGTCTCTTCCCCTAGTTTGACCTCCTGCATCCTGTGAGCAAGCATACGTGTATATGTTCTTTGATTCACCTTCCTGATTATATTAACCTGATTGTATTAAATTGTATTGCTTGTATAATACAGCACCACTTGTTAGAATGTGTTTTAAATTTGTAGTTTGGAACAGTTTTCTAGTAAGCAATGAAACAAAATGTATGAACCAATAATGACAAAACTACCCATTTCTGAAAATTTCAACCATAAATCGCCACTCAAACTTATGTAATTACAATCCACCAATATCAGTAAATATGCAAAATCTTTGCAGATGTAAGTAATCTAAATAATTCCACAGATCTGTAACTAATGAAGAGGTTGCTGCTAGCAAACAACTTTATATTTCATTGTTTCATCTACAAATAAAGTATCTATTGCCCTTGAAAAATAAATTGCCTATGCTAAATTAAAAAATTATAAGCTAGTAATGTTGCAATAGGGAATGGATGGCAAACTGATAATGGGTTCATAGTTACTAGGTAACTCCTCCAAAGGAGGACATTCACAGGACTGCAGCATCCACTCCCATTAAAGTACAACACAGTACAGTATCATCTATCCATCTGCATACTGTGGGACTAGAACCCACAGCCTTCTGCATCAAAAGCAAGCATTGTTCCTGTTGTGCTACTAACAATTCAAACAGATTAGTGTAAGTAGCATTAAACTTCTCTTCCCCTGAAGCTCTCACCTCCTTGTAAAATCCACTTGAAGATCAACTAAATCTCTCAACTTCGCATCACAAGAAATCTGGAAAAAGCCAAAATTTATTTGGGGAGCGAAGGCCCAAAACCAGGGACATATTTTAAATATTGCTTGTATAATCTTGGAAAGTTGCTAAAATAAAGTGTTTTGTGTTACCATGTGTTTCCTGAAAGATAGGAAGACTGAAACAGAAAGAGCTATCATTATTTAATGAATTCATTTTTTCACTGATTTGCAAGAAAAACACAAATTTTAAGAGGAACAGACCAAAAGTATGAGCCAAATATTCTGTGAAAATCTGGACAGTGGAGAGCTATGGACTCAACTCCCTGAATCACAAGTGGTTATGGAAGGATTGTATGAAATGTGCACCTGGAGGGGGGAAGGGAAACTTGGTTGTGCCACATTTTTCAAAGCATTAAGAAATGTGTTGTTTTGTGAGTTTAGTAGGCTTGCCACTGATAACAGGGTAAACACGGTTCTTTCAGAAAGTGTAAGTGAGTAGATGGCATTTAATAAGCATTCTTGCAAACAGACTTTCCAGTATTATAAACAATATATTGTCTATCTGCTTGTTTATAATTATTTTCTAGCTTTAAGCTTGGCAGTTTGTTTCTATATATAGCATTCTACTCGGTCATTGTAAGTAGCCCCATGCCATGACTATCTGGCCATATACTGGCAAGTAGCCCCATTCCATGACCATCTACCCAAGGTCATGGTATCTGGCCCCATACCATGACAATTAGTGCCATGTTATGGCAGTCAGCCCCCTGGAATGACAGTGTACAACGTCTTGACACTGCCCCGTGCCATAACAGCCTGTCCCTTATCAAGACAGTTGGCAACATGCATTGATAGTTTTCTCCTATCATGACACTTAGGGTAAACTTTCATGCCATAGTGCTATGTCATAGCAGTCAGCATAATGCCATGGCAGGATATCCCAAGTCATGAAAATTGGCATCATGCTGTAACAATCTACTCCATGAAAATTGAAACTGGACCCATTTTCTGATGTTTTCTATGTTACATTATGCTGCGCATGAAGGGGTGCAATTTTCATATGAATGAAGCATCTTTATAAACAGTAAACTTACAGAGTTTGTGCTTTTGTCATGAACATGCAGCTAACTAGGTCGGGTGGCTGAAAGTTAAAATCAGCTAACTTCAGAATATAAGCTTTGATTTGTATTTCTCTGTTAAGAAGGTATTCAGTTTAAATGAATGGAGCACATCATGTCCCCAGCTTGTATAACATCACAGATGTCACAGAGTGGGCAGAGAGCCAAGTTAGGAAGTAGAACAAGATAATTCCAACGATCTTTGACAAAAAAAAAAACACAACCCCATCCCTTCCTTAGGGGATGACTTTTCCAGCATGGTTTATATTCAAAGGCACTTTGCACAAGATAAAAGAGCCCTGTTTGATATCTGTACATTCAGGGATATGACATTTTTTAAATGTTTAGCATATGGAGCCAAAGCAAAAGAAGGCAGATAAAAAAGAAGTCTTACTCAGTGATATGGGAAATGCTGCAGAGTACCCCTAATAAGACTAGGCCCTGCTTAGTGATAGCAGAGATGCAGCAGAGTACCCCACCCCGATAAGACTAGGTCCTACTTAGTGATATAGAAGATGCAGCAGAGTACCCCCCAATAAGACTATATCCTACTTAATGATATGGGAGATGCTCCAGAGTACCCCCAATGCCCTACTTAGTGATATGGGAGATGGTCCAGAATACCCCCAAAAAAGACTAGGCCCTACTTAGTGATATGGGAGATGTTGCAGTGTACCCTCCAGTAAGACTAGGCTCTACTTAGTGATATGGGGGATTCTGCAGAGCACCCCACAATAAGACTAGATCCTACTTAGTGATATGGGAGATGATACAGAGTACCCCCCAATAAGATTATGTCCTACATAGTGATATGGGAGATGCTGCAGAGTACACCCCGATAAGACTAGGTCCTACTTAGTGATATGAGAGATGCTGAACAGTACCCCTCAGTGAGACTAGGTCCTACTTAATGATATGGGAGGTGCTGCAGAGTACCCCCCAATAAGACTAGGTCCTACTTAGTGATATAGAAGATGCTGCAGAGTACCCCCCAATAAGACTACATCCTACTTAGTGATATGGGAGATGCTCCAGAGTACCCCTAATGCCCTACTTAGTGATATGGGAGATGCTCCAGAATACCCCCCAAAAAGACTAGGCCCTACTTAGAGATATGGGAGATGCTGCAGTGTACCCTCCAGTAAGACTAGGCTCTACTTAGTGATATGGGACATTCTGCAGAGTACCCCCCCAATAAGACTAGATCCTACTTAGTGATATGGGTGATGATACAGAGTACCTACCAATAAGATTATGTCCTACATAGTGATATGGGAGATGCTGCAGAGTACCCCCCGATAAGACTAGGTCCTACTTAGAGATATGAGAGATGCTGAACAGTACCCCTCAGTGAGACTAGGTCCTATTTAATGATATGGGAGGTGCTGCAGAGTACCCCCAATAAGACTAGGTCCTACTTAGTGATATTAGAGATGCTGTAGAGTACCCCCAATAAGACTAGGTCATACTTAGTGATGTGGGAGATGCTCCAGAGTACCCCCCAGTGCCCTACTTAGTGATATGGGAGATGCTCCAGAGTACCCCCCAATAAGACTAGGTCCTACTTAGTGATATGGGAGATGTTCCAGCGTACCCCCCCCAATAAGACTAGGTCCTACTTGGTGATATGGGAGGTGCTGCAGAGTACCCCCCATAAGACTTGATCCTACTTAGTGATATGGGAGATGATGCAAAGTACCCCCCAGTAAGACTAGGTCCTACTTAATGATATGGGAGATGCTGCACAGTACCCCCCAGTAAGACGACGTCCTACATAATGATATCGGAGATGCTGCAGAGTACCCCCCCATAAGACTAGGTCCTACTTAGTGATATCGTAGATGCTGTAGAGCACCCCCCCCAATAAGACTAGGTCCTACTTAGTGATATCGGAGATGCTGCAGAGTACCCCCCCCCAATAAGACTAGGACTTACTTAGTGATATGGGAGATGCTGCAGAGTACCCCCCAATAAGACTAGACCCTACTTAATGATAAGGGAGATGCTGCAGAATACCCTGCACTAAGACTAGGCCCTACTTAGTGATATGGAAGATGCACAGTAACCCCCAGTAAGACTAGGTCCTACCTAGTTATATAGGAGATGTTGCAGAGTACCCCTCGATAAGACTAGGCCCTATTAAGTGATATGGGAGATGCTGCAGAGTACCCCCCCCCCCCAGTAAGATTAGGTCCTACTTAGTGATATGGGAGATGCTCTAGAGTACACCTCAATGCCCTACTTAGTGATATGGGAGATGCTCCAGAATACCCCCTAATAAGACTAGGCCCTACTTAGTGATATCAGAGATGCATTAGAGTACCCCTTGATAAGACTAGGTCCTACTTAGTGATATGGGAGATGCTGCACAGTACCGCCCAGTATGACTAGGTCCTACCTAATAATATGGGAGATGCTGCAGAGCACCCTCCCATAAGACTAGGTCCTACTTAGTGATATCGGAGATGCTGTAGAGTACCCCAAATAAGACTAGATCCTACTTAGTGATGTAGGAGATGCTGCAGAGTACCCCCCAATAAGACTAGGTCCTACTTAGTGATATTGGTGATGTTGTAGAGTACCCCCAATAAGACTAGGTCCTACTTAGTGATATGGGAGATGGTGCAGAGTACCCCCCAATAAGACTAGGTCCTACTTAGTGATATGGGAAATGCTGTAGAATACCCCCCCAATAAGACTAAGTCCTACTTAGTGATATGGGAGATGCTCCAGAGTACCCCCAATAAGACTAGGCTCTACGTAGTGATATTGGAGATGCTGCAGAGTACCCCCCGGTACCCTACTTAGTGATATGGGAGATGGTGCAGAGTACCCCCCAATAAGACTAGGTCCTACTTAGTGATATGGGAAATGCTGCAGAATACCCCCCCTCCAATAAGACTAAGTCCTACTTAGTGATATGGGAGATGGTCCAGAATACCCCCAAAAAAGACTATGCCCTACTTAGTGATATGGGAGATGTTGCAGTGTACCCTCCAGTAAGACTAGGCTCTACTTAGTGATATGGGGGATTCTGCAGAGCACCCCGCAATAAGACTAGATCCTACTTAGTGATATGGGAGATGATACAGAGTACCCCCAATAAGATTATGTCTTACATAGTGATATGGGAGATGCTGCAGAGTACCCCCGATAAGACTAGGTCCTACTTAGTGATATGAGAGATGCTAAACAGTACCCCTCAGTGAGACTAGGTCTTACTTAATGATATGGGAGGTGCTGCAGAGTACCCCCCAATAAGACTAGGTCCTACTTAGTGATATAGAAGATGCTGCAGAGTACCCCCCAATAAGACTACAGCCTACTTAGTGATATGGGAGATGCTCCAGAGTACCCTCAATGCCCTACTTAGTGATATGGGAGATGCTCCAGAATACCCCCCAAAAAGACTAGGCCCTACTTAGTGATATGGGAGATGCTGCAGTGTACCCTCCAGTAAGACTAGGCTCTACTTAGTGATATGGGACATTCTGCAGAGTACCCCCCCCAATAAGACTAGATCCTACTTAGTGATATGGGAGATGATACAGAGTACCCCCCAATAAGATTATGTCCTACATAGTGATATGGGAGATGCTGCAGAGTACCCCCCTGATAAGACTAGGTCCTACTTAGAGATATGAGAGATGCTGAACAGTACCCCTCAGTGAGACTAGGTCCTATTTAATGATATGGGAGGTGCTGCAGAGTACCCCCAATAAGACTAGGTCCTACTTAGAGATATCAGAGATGCTGTAGAGTACCCCCGATAAGACTAGGTCCTACTTAGTGATGTGGGAGATGCTCCAGAGTACCCCCCAGTGCCCTACTTAGTGATATGGGAGATGCTCCAGAGTACCCCTCAATAAGACTAGGTCCTACTTAGTGATATGGGAGATGTTCCAGCATACCCCCCAATAAGACTAGGTCCTACTTGGTGATATGGGAGGTGCTGCAGAGTACCCCCATAAGACTTGATCCTACTTAGTGATATGGGAGATGATGCAAAGTACCCCCCAGTAAGACTAGGTCCTACTTAATGATATGGGAGATGCTGCACAGTACCCCCCAGTTAGATGACGTCCTACATAATGATATCGGAGATGCTGCAGAGTACCACCCCATAAGACTAGGTCCTACTAAGTGATATCGTAGATGCTGTAGAGTACCCCCCCCCCCAGTAGGACTAGGTCCTACTTAGTGATATCGGAGATGCTGCAGAGTACCCCCCAATAAGACTAGGTCTTACTTAGTGATATGGGAGATGCTGCAGAGTACCCCCCAATAAAACTAGACCCTACTTAATGATAAGGGAGATGCTGCAGAATACCCCACACTAAGACTAGGCCCTACTTAGTGATATGGGAGATGCACAGTAACCCCCAGTAAGACTAGGTCCTACTTAGTTATATAGGAGATGTTGCAGAGTACCCCTTGATAAGACTAGGTCCTATTAAGTGATATGGGAGATGCTGCAGAGTACCCCCCGTAAGATTAGGTCCTACTTAGTGATATGGGAGATGCTCCAGAGTACACCTCAATGCCCTACTTAGTGATATGGGAGATGCTCCAGAGTACCCCCTAATAAGACTAGGCCCTACTTAGTGATATCAGAGATGCATTAGAGTACCCCTTGATAAGACTAGGTCCTACTTAGTGATATGGGAGATGCTGCACAGTACCGCCCAGTATGACTAGGTCCTACCTAATAATATGGGAGATGCTGCAGAGCACCCACCCATAAGACTAGGTCCTACTTAGTGATATCGGAGATGCTGTAGAGTACCCCAAATAAGACTAGATCCTACTTAGTGATGTAGGAGATGCTGCAGAGTACCCCCCAATAAGACTAGGTCCTACTTAGTGATGTAGGAAATGCTGCAGAGTATCCCCAATAAGACTAGGTCCTACTTAGTGATATCGTTGATGTTGTAGAGTACCCCCAATAAGACTAGGTCCTACTTAGTGATATGGGAGATGGTGCAGAGTACCCCCCAGTAAGACTAGGTCCTACTTAGTGATATGGGAAATGCTGCAGAATACCCCCCCCCAATAAGACTAGGTCCTACTTAGTGATATGGGAGATGCTCCAGAGTACCCCCAATAAGACTAGGCTCTACTTAGTGATATTAGAGATGCTGCAGACTACCCTCCAGTACCCTACTTAGTGATATGGGAGATGCTCCAGAGTACCCCCCAATAAGACTAGGTCCTAATTAGTGATATGGGAGATGTTCCAGCATACTCCCCCAATAAGACTAGGCCCTACTTCGTGATATGGAAAATACTGCAGAGTACCCCCCATAAGACCAGATCCTACTTAATGATATCGGAGATTATGCAAATTACCCCCCAATAAGACTAGGCCCTACTAAGTTATATGGGAGATGCTGCACAGTACCCACCAGTAAGACTAGGTCCTTCTTCGTGATATGGGAGATTCTGCAGAGTACCCCTCAATAAGACTTGATCCTACTTAGTGATATGGGAGATGCTGCAGAGTACTCCCCAATAAGACTAGGTCCTACTTAGTGATATTGGAGATGCTGTAGAGTACCCCCCAATAAAACTAGGTCCTACTTAGTGATATCAGAGATGCTGTAGAGTACCCCCCCAATAGGACTAGGTCCTACTTAGTGATATCGGAAATGCTGCAGAGTACCCCCCAATAAGACTAGGTCTTACTTAGTGATATGGGAGATGCTGCAGAGTACCCCCCCCCCAATAAGACTAGGTCCTACTTAGTGATAAGGGAGATGCTGCAGAGTACCCCTCACTAAGACTAGGCCCTACTTAGTGATATGGGAGATGCTCCAGAGTACACCCAATAAGACTAGGCCCTACTTAGTTATATGGGAGATGCTGCAGAGTACCCCCCCGATAAGACTAAGTCCTAGTTAGTGATATGGGAGATTCTGCAGAGTACCCCCCACTAAAACTTTGCCCTACTTAGTGATATGGGAGATGCTGCAGAGTAACCCCAATAAGACTAAATCCTACTTAGTGATATCGGAGATGCTGCACAGTACCCCCAATAAGACTAGGTCCTACTTAGTGATATGGGAAATGCTGCAGAGTATGCCCTGATAAGACTAGGTCTTACTTAGTGATATAGAAAATGCTGCAGAGTACCCCCCAATAAGACTACATCCTACTTAGTGATATGGGAGATGCTCCAGAATACCCCCAAAAAGACTAGGCCCTACTTAGTGATATGGGAGATGCTGCAGTGTACCCTCCAGTAAGACTAGGCTCTACTTAGTGATATGGGACATTCTGCAGAGTACCCCCCCCCAATAAGACTAGATCCTACTTAGAGATATGGGGGATGATACAGAGTACCCCCCAATAAGATTATGTCCTACATAGTGATATGGGAGATGCTGCAGAGTACCCCCCGATAAGACTAGGTCCTACTTAGAGATATGAGAGATGCTGAACAATACCCCTCAGTGAGACTAGGTCCTATTTAATGATATGGGAGGTGCTGCAGAGTACCCCCAATAAGACTAGGTCCTACTTAGTGATATCAGAGATGCTGTAGAGTACCTCCAATAAGACTAGGTCCTACTTGTGGGAGATGCTCCAGAGTACCCCCAATAAGGCTAGCCTCTACTTAGTGTCATCAGAGATGCTGCAGAGTACCCCCCAGTGCCCTACTTAGTGACATGGGAGATGCTCCAGAGTACTCCCCAATAAGACTAGGTCCTACTTAGTGATATGGGAGATGTTCCAGCATACCCCCCCAATAAGACTAGGTCCTACTTAGTGATATGGGAGGTGCTGCAGAGTACCCCCCCATAAGACTTGATCCTACTTAGCGATATGGGAGATGATGCAAAGTACCCCCCAGTAAGACTAGGTCATACTTAATGATATGGGAAATGCTGCACAGTACCCCCCAGTAAGATGACGTCCTACATAATGATATCGTAGATGCTGCAGAGTACCCCCCCCATAAGACTAGGTCCTACTTAGTGATATCGTAGATGCTGTAGAGTACCCCCCCAATAGGACTAGGTCCTACTTAGTGATATATGAGATGCTGCAGAGTACCCCCCCCAATAAGACTAGGTCTTACTTAGTGATATGGGAGATGCTGCAGAGTACCCCCCAATAAGACTAGACCCTACTTAATGATAAGGGAGATGCTGCAGAATACCCCACACTAAGACTAGGCCCTACTTAGTGATATGGGAGATGCACAGTAAACCCCAGTAAGACTAGGTCCTACTTAGTTATATAGGAGATGTTGCAGAGTACCCCTTGATAAGACTAGGTCCTATTAAGTGATATGGGAGATGCTGCAGAGTACCCCCCAGTAAGATTAGGTCCAACTTAGTGATATGGGAGATGCTCCAGAGTACACCTCAATGCCCTACTTAGTGATATGGGAGATGCTCCAGAATACCCCCTGATAAGACTAGGCCCTACTTAGTGATATCAGAGATGCATTAGAGTACCCCTTGATAAGACTAGGTCCTACTTAGTGATATGGGAGATGCTGCACAGTACCGCCCAGTATGACTAGGTCCTACCTAATAATATGGGAGATGCTGCAGAGTACCCTCCCATAAGACTAGGTCCTACTTAGTGATATTGGAGATGCTGTAGAGTACCCCCAATAAGACTAGGTCCTACTTAGTGATGTAGGAGATGCTGCAGAGTACCCCCCAATAAGACAAGGTCCTACTTAGTGATATCGGTGATGTTGTAGAGTACCCCCAATAAGACTAGGTCCTACTTAGTGATATGGGAGATGGTGCAGAGTACCCCCCAATAAGACTAGGTCCTACTTAGTGATATGGGAAATGCTGCAGAATACCCCCCCCCAATAAGACTAAGTCCTACTTAGTGATATGGAAGATGCTCCAGAGTACCCCCAATAAGACTAGGCTCTACTTAGTGATATTGGAGATGCTTCAGAGTACCCCCCAGTACCCTACTTAGTGATATGGGAGATGCTCCAGAGTACCCCCCAATAAGACTAGGTCCTACTTAGTGATATGGGAGATGTTCCAGCATACCCCCCCAATAAGACTAGGCCCTACTTAGTGATATGGAAGATACTGCAGAGTACCCCCATAAGACTAGATCCTACTTAATGATATGGGAGATTATGCAAATTACCCCCCAATAAGACTAGACCCTACTAAGTTATATGGGAGATGCTGCACAGTACCCACCAATAAGACTAGGTCCTTCTTCGTGATATGGGAGATTCTCCAGAGTATCCCCCAATAAGACTAGGCCCTATTTAGTGATATGGGAGATTCTGCAGAGTATCCCTCAATAAGACTTGATCCTACTTAGTGATATGGGAGATGCTGCAGAGTACTCCCCAATAAGACTAGGTCCTGCTTAGTGATATTGGAGATGTTGTAGAGTACCCCCCAATAAAACTAGGTCCTACTTAGTGATATCAGAGATGCTGTAGAGTACCCCCCAATAGGACTAGGTCCTACTTAGTGATATCGGAAATGCTGCAGAGTACCCCCCAATAAGACTAGGTCTTACTTAGTGATATGGGAGATGCTGCAGAGTACCCCTCACTAAGACTAGGCCCTACTTAGTGATATGGGAGATGCTTCAGAGTACACCCAATAAGACTAGGCCCTACTTAGTTATATGGGAGATGCTGCAGAGTACCCCCTGATAAAACTAAGTCCTAGTTAGTGATATGGGAGATTCTGCAGAGTACCCCCCACTAAAACTAGGCCCTACTTAGTGATATGGGAGATGCTGCAGAGTAACCCCAATAAGACTAAATCCTACTTAATGATATCGGAGATGCTGCACAGTACCTCCAATAAGACTAGGTCCTACTTAGTGATATGGGAAATGCTGCAGAGTATGCCCCGATAAGACTAGGTCCTACTTAGTGATATGGGAGATGCTGCAGAGTAACCCCAATAAGACTAAATCCTACTTAATGATATCGGAGATGCTGCACAGTACCTCCAATAAGACTAGGTCCTACTTAGTGATATGGGAAATGCTGCAGAGTATGCCCCGATAAGACTAGGTCCTACTTAGTGATATGGGAGATGCTGCAGAGTACCCCCCAATAAGACCAGGCCCTACTTAGTGATATGGGAGATGCTGCAGAATACTCTGCAGTAAGACTAGGTCCTACTTAGTGATCTGGGAGTCGCTGCAGAGAAACCCCCCCCCAATAAGACTATAAGCTACAGAGTACCCCCCACTAAGACTAGGTCCTACTTAGTGATATCGGAGATGCAGCAGAGTACCTCCCAATAAGACTAGGTCTTACTTAGTGATATGGGAGATGCTGCAGAGTACCCCCCCAATAAGACTAGGTCCTACTTAGTGATAAGGGAGATGCTGCAGAGGAGCCCTCACTAAGACTAGGCCCTATTTAGTGATATGGGAGATGCTGCACAGTACCCACCAATAAGACTAGGTCCTACTTAGTGATATGAGAAATGCTGCAGAGTATGCAGTGATAAGACTAGGTTCTACTTAGTGATATGGGAGTTGCTGCAGAGTACCCCCCCAATAAGACTAGGCCCTACTTAGTGATATGGGAGATGCCGCAGATTATGCCCGGATAAGACTAGGTTCTACTTAGTGATATGGGAGTTGCTGCAGAGTACCCCCCACTAAGACTAGGCCCTACTCAGTGATATGGGAAATGTTGCAGGGTATCCCACAATAAGACTAGGCCCTACTTAGTGGTATGGGAGATGCTGCAGAGTACCCCCCGATAAGACTAGGTCCTACTTAGTGATACGGGAGATGCTGCTGTGTACCCCCCACTAAGACAAGGCCCTACTTAGTGAGATGGGAGATGCCGCAGAGTACCCCCCCCAATAAGACTAGGTCCTACTTAGTGATATGGGAGATGCTGCAGAGTACTTCCCCATAAGACTAGAGTAGAATGGTACTTGGAATTTGCCATGTAGAATGAAACAGAAGACTTAAAAAGTTATGCCTGGTACAAAATTGCTAACAATTAATTATACACGGCCAACAGCAGTACAGAGTGGTTAACGTTACTATGCTTCAGGTGAAACAGAGCCTTTAAACATAAATCAAAATGTGGCAGCAGTTTCTAGTCTAAACTCTGTATATGCTGCAATCAGATCAGGGGAACTAGAGCCACGCACAGTACAAATCAAGCTGTGGTGGCAATGCGTAGTCTAAGCTCTGTGTATGCTGCAGCCAGATGATGAATACAGACATAACAATGGCAGTGCGTGTGTGTGTGTGTGTGTGTGTGTGTGTGTGTGTGTGTGTGTGTGTGTGTGTGTGTGGTCTAACAGGACTGAGACTCATGAATGAGAAGAGTATGCATTTAACATGAAACACTAGATTTTGCCAGGTACATTTGACAGCAGCCATTGCTGGAAGTGTGTCAGACAGGACTGGAAAATACCTTATTATGATTAGTTATTGCAGTAGATATAGAATGGCAGTCATTCAGCAGCAAACCTGAGGCAAAGAAGTATGATGTCAGCAGCAGGTGGAGCTTTGAAATGGCATTAACATCCAACTTACCGAATAGTTGACTTTCAGGTATGGAGATTAGGTCAAGACCTGGGAGCAACGATGTGGGGAAGGAGGGACATAACCCTACATGTGATTATGGCATTTATTGTGCATATTACATACAACAGCAGTCAAAATAAAGTCCAGCTAGGACAGCAAATTGTCAGTTTGCTGTAACTTTGTGACATGAGTCATTACACACTGCATCAGCCAGTCATTTTCCTGTAACCATACCTCCCACTCTTCCTGACCCCAGAACTGAAAACACAGTTTCCAGCTTGAGTACATAAACATTGTCTCACATCCTGCTGGTGGGAAAGCCTACTGATGAAAGAGAAAAACAGCACTTAAAAGGAAGAAAGAAAAAAAAAACAGTTCTTATGCTTGGCGTCTCCTCCTCAATGAACATACCCTCTCCCGTAGAAAGTCCCACCAGAAAAATAATGGTTGAGCAGATGCTCTAATCACAGAGGATGGGAATTACAAACAAAAACACTGCTTAATAAATGCCCATAAACATTAATGATAGTAGTATTGCCTTAATGAGGCAATAAGCTGCCATTTTGCCACAGTCAGCGGCACTCATTGTCCTTCCTCATAAGCAAGAAATCTCACAATTTAGAAAACCACTACAGTGAAGACAAATGAAGGTGCACTCCATAACTGGTGTCTGAAATGCTGTCTTACATGGTGCACCAAAAACAGTGGGGTTTACTCTATATTCACTGAAGCTTGTGACATGAGCTGTGAAACCTTTGGGTTTGGCAACCTTTTCACGTCTACATAAGCAGACAGTGGAAGAACACACAGTGCAACTTGGCATGAAAGGAAGAGTTAATGTAACTGGTAATATTTCAGGTGCTAGATATGTTGATTTGAAGAAAGAGGTGTATGCCTCTCTAATGTCTGCACGTACATCCTTCCCTCTGATCCCAAACATGAAGAAATTAAGCAAAGGGCAGTCCATTAAAAGGGTAGTTCAGTGTTAAAGAAGCAAACATTCATTTTAACTGCCACCTGTAAATCCACAAGAAGATCTACTTCACCTGCAAACATCTCCAGTTTACATATTATCTGTCTGTGGAAGTGAGCGGGGGGTTCCATTCAGGGCATATCCACAGCTAAAGACAGGCTCTCCATTCAGATGAACAGTTCTAATCACTGCTTCCACAAATTGTGCCAGCAGTTAGACATTTACACTTTATGTAGTACTGTCCCATTAATAAGATACATAGATTTGCTCCATTTTATACCCTAAAATGTGTCTAGTTCATAGCAGCAGACTTGTGCTTTTGGTTGCAGAGTTATAGGCACAAGTTAAGGAATGCAGAATGGGAACACACATAAAATGAAAGGGACTGCACTTTTATGACTGTGGGTTTGGCACTTGCTCTTACAATTTTTTTTTTTTTTGCTTTCATACTTGTACAGTTTCTTTTTTGAATGTAAAATGCATTGTTGAACTTTACTTACTAATCTTGTGTTGTTAACTACTTTTATTCTGATCCTGTAAAACTTGTAATTCTATATTTTTAAATTGTATTTCTTGTGTCTCTGGAGCTTTTTTCCCCAGGCCTCCTCTGAGAAAGGGCTTAGGCTCAGTCAGACTAACCCAGTCAACAAATGTCAAATAAATAAATAATATTTTGATGTTGGATTGATCCAGCTACAAGTATTTATTTACTATCACAGGCAGCTGGACGATTTTGCAGAATTTCACTTATAACAGTTACCATCTCAGCCGGGTCAGTTGTATTACTATTTGTTTTCTTGTTTGACTCATACTAAAATCTACAGTGGTAATTAGACCAATATTTGCTTGTTTTGTGATTCTGTTTACGTGTTTTATGATTTTGTTTCATGTATTATTTTATGTTTCTGTTTTTATTTATTTATTTTTATTTAACATTTGTTTAGCGGGATAGTCTGACTTTTGTGAGAACCCATTTCCAGTGCAGGCCTGGGGAGAAAAGCTCCACAGATCAATATAAAATTTAGTGATACAAAATGAAACAATCCGTATCAATAGATGTTACACAAAAATATATAGAAGGACAAATTAGACACATCCTAATCACTACAGGTTAAATTTATCATACAAGGATGATTGAATTACAATGATTAACTGACTGGTTCTGTTAAATACAAATAAGAATACAAAACAATTATATAAACTGTGAAAGAACCATTTACAAGTATGAAGGTGGGAGGAGTGGCAGTAGACCACAGATATGTAAGATGTGACTGGGAGAGAAACACAGAAATATAGATTTCCTATTTAATAGACAGAAGAGGGGAGTAAAAATACTGATGGGAGGAACTGGAAAAAGAGAGGGCAGACATAGGAGGGGGAAGATAGGAGATGGGGGTTAAGGTGAGGTATTAAGGTGAGCTGGAGAATAGAAGCAAAAAAGGATGAACTGGTACAGACATAGAGGGGGTAGGAGGTTGAATAAAAATAATTAGGTTACATATGGTGGATGGGGGATGGTTGAAAAGAGAGAGAGAAATGAGCTGATAGTATTTAACCAGTACTGGTACAGGAGCAGAGCCGGTTGTTAAGAAGAGTCTTAGATGGTTTTTAAAGTGAATTTGGTTGGTAGTAGTAATGATGGGCAAAGGGACACTATTCCATATTTTGGAGATGTAGTTAGAGTAGAGAGGATCTTTGGCTTTATTATTAGATTTGGAGACCTGTAATAAAGATTTGCGTGAGGAGTGAAGTAAGCGAGTGTTAGTATAAGGTTGAAGCATATGTTGAAGGGCAGTGATTTTTATCAGTTTGGTGTACCAGTCTATGGGCAGTAGAGAGTTGAGTGACAGTTAAGTAATGAGGTAGTTCTAACCAGTTTAGTTGACGTAATGCATAGCAGTGGTGAGATCTGTGTGGAGAGTTATAGCAAGCTTCAAGTTTAGCTGGATTACTTTTGGCTAAGTTAGTGAAGATAGGAGTGGCATATAGCATATATATATATATATATATATATATATATATATATATATATATATATATATATATATATATATATATATGGTTCTAGGTCATAACATCGATAACCAGAACATCGACACCAACTTCACCGACGTGAAAACACCGACACAGAAAACATCGACACTACAAATCACGGACATTTCACAGGTAAGGGGTTTAAATTTCGCTAATCAAGCCTACCATGTTTAGGTAAGGTGGCAGTGTTATGCATGTGTTAAATTTAAACCCCTTACCCGAACATGGTAGGCTTGATTAGCGAAATTTAAACCCCTTACCTGTGAAATGTCCGTGATTTGTAGTGTCGATGTTTTCTGTGTCGGTGTTTTCGCGTCGGTGAAGTTGGTGTCGATGTTCTGGTTGTCGATGTTATGACCTAGAACCATATATACATATATATATATATATATATATATATATATATATATATATATATATATATGTATACATACACACACACACACACACACACACACACACACACACACACATAGAAATTGAGTCCTGGCTAGAGTAGTCAGTTAGGAAAGGCTTGATTCTGTACAGTGAGCCTAGTTTAATATGTATCTTCTTGATGGAGTGAGATAGGTGTAAGTGGAATTTCAATTTATTGTCGATTTAAGACTCCTAAACATTTAGTTTGGGATAATAATGTTGTTTGAGGAGTGTATTTGGAATGGGGTTGGGGGTCATTGATTTGTTGGGGTGAAACAGCATTAATTTAGTTTTGGATGGGTTTAGAATGAGGTACAAATGAGATAGCCATGATTCGACATCTGTGAAAGATTGTTGAGTTATGGTGATAAGTTGTTTTAGAGATGGTGTTTGCACAGATAAGAGTAGAGTCATCTGCATATTGAACCATGGAGACTAGAGGAGTAGATGTGTGGAGTAGTTTGGTGGAAATAGTAAAAAGTGGAGGACCTATGATAGAACCTTGGGGAGCCACCATGTTGATAGGTAATAGGGTAGATAGTTCTTGTTGTCATTTGACAGCTTGTTGTTGGCCAGACAGGTAGCTGTGGAACCATGCTAGAGAAGAGTAGCTAAGTTTTAGGGTGAAAGGTCCATCCAGAAATTTGTGGAGGGCAATGGTATCAAAGACTTTGGATAGATCCAAAAAGATGGAGGACACAAGTTTCCCATTGTTTCTATGTTGGTTTGTGGTGTTAGTGAAATTTAGTAGGGCAGTGGTGGTACTGTGGTACGGGAAGCACCATGTTGTGTATTGGATAATAGATTGTTAGACATAAAGTAGTTTAATAGCTGCAAGTGAATACATTTTTCTAGTGTTTTGGAAAGGGGTGTAAGATAACAATAGGTCTGTAGTTTGAGAAGTCTGTGAAAGTGCCTCCTTTGTGCAAGGGAATGATGTAAGTTAATTTCCAGATTGAGGAAATATAGTGTTCAGAGACTGAGAGGTTGATCAGAATGCTGATGGGTAGGCTATGGCAACAGCTGCTATTTTTAGGAATTCTGAGGATAAGTTGTCTGCAGCAAAGGTTGCAGGTTTAAGTTTGGAGAGTGATTTGTTATGGTAAGAGTTCGCATAGGTTTAAATGAGAATGTGTTACTGGTTTCATTGGAAAGATTTGGGATGGTTGGAGTTCTGTTAAGATTACACTTGGAAAGCGACTGAATGAAGTTTGTAAAGAAAGAGTTGAATTGTCCTGCAATACTGTCTGTGTTGTTAGTCGTAGAAGGAGAAGGAGTAGATGTTTGATCAGAATGAAGGAGTTTATTTATAGTTGACCAGAATTTTTTGGGTTGGTTGAGGTACTGTTCTGTATTATGGTATAGTATGTGTTTTGTCCAGTTTAACTTGGGACTTGGCTATATTATGAAGTTGTTTGTATTGATTATGGGTAGTTTGCTTTTTTGGTGTAGTGGTGCCAGAGTGCCCAGGCTTTGTCTCTTTGTTTGAGAAGATTTTTAGTATCTTTTGTTAATCAAGGACCATAGTTAAATTTTATTCTGGTAGTTCTGGATGGGGCTAGCCTGTTTAGTGTATCAAGGAGGGTGGAGTTGAAATATTGAACAGCAATATCGAGAGGAAGAGTTTTGAGTGGTGACCAGTCGCAGAGCTGTAAGAGTGAAATAAATGTTTGTGCACTGAAGGTCTTTTTGTTATGAATTAGATGGAAGGAGGGTTGTCTGGGGGGTTAAGATGGTGTCTGAGTAAGTAGGTGGGGAGATGATCACTTATACTATCAGGGAGGCAGCCGGATTGGAAAGCTAGAGAAGGTTTATTGGTTAGGTTCCAGTTAAGTACTGATTGCATTTAGGAAGTTTTATCTGTTCGTGTAGCATTTCAAATTACTTGTGAAAAGCCATGCAGGTTGATGAAATTGGTGGGGTTATTGGAGTTGTAGGAGTACCAACTGGTATTGAAGTCTCCCATTATGATGGTTTCCTTGTGTGAAGGTGGAAGATATCCAGTGAAACATGTCCTCTCTTGTGTTTGCATTATTGCCAGGAGGAATATAAGTAGCAATTATTGTTAGATGTTTGTTATTGTTAATTTTGAGTTTGATACATAAGATTTCAGTATTAGAGAATTCAGGAATGTTTATTTTCAGAAGTTCTAATTTTAAGTTTTGTTTAAACACTACGGTTATTCCACCTCCTCACTTGTTTTCTTGGTCGCATCTTTCTATGTTGTATCCTGGGGGGGGATTTCATTGTTCTTTATGTCAGGTTTTGGCTAGTATGGTGATATCAGGGGAGTATGTAAATAGGCAAGTGCGGAGATCATGGACTTTTACTATATTTCTTAGGTTCATGTTAAGTAGCAGGAGCCTTTTGGGGCAGCAGGAATGCCAGAACAAGGGAGAAGAGTAGGAGGGACGGGTTGTTTTTGAGCAGATTTGGGGGGCGAGATGTCTTTGAGCATATTTGGTGCTAGGATTAGGGTGGATGTCTCCACAAACTTTTAGTTGTGAAGTGAAGTGTAATAGTGCTTTAGTGACCTTAGTTATGAGTTTGTTGTGCCTGAAGAGTGATTGAGATTTGGAATGAATCTGAAAGCATTTGTATGGGAAGTAACCTATATAGGTGGCGTTATAGCTGTTGAAGGCAATTTTATAGTTACCATGGGATTTTTGGTGGTGCTGAGGATTTGTGATAGTAGGGTTGCAGGAGTAGTTATGGTGCAGGTTTTGGTATGATGTTAGACTGTAGACCAGTATGAGGAAGGTGAGGATAAAAATGTGAACAGATATAGTTTTTAGGTATGTGAGAAGAGGAGTGGTAGACATTGTCTTTGGAGGTCAGTGCACAGGTTAGATTGGTAAGGTAGAGTGGGCCAATTATGGTGTGATACAGCAAGGGAGAGATGTTTTAGAAGTAGGAAAGGACCTGGAATTAGATGGAAGAAAGTGGTAGGAGGAGAAGAAGAGGGAGAAGCTGTAGTGGGGGTGATAGAAGAATGAGGGCAGTGAGAACTCGAGGTTGGAGGGTTAAGGAATTATCTGTTTATTGGTAGTAATGAAGAGTGAGGCTTAATTGTATTGATAGTAATGTTTATATTAATGCAGAGTGAGGCAGAACTTTTGGTAGGAAGTTATGGCTTTTGGAAGAGGAGGGATGAAAGTGGGTGGTAGTATGGGATTTGAAGGTTGAGTGAGTATGAGATGTGGGGGTTGGAGGATGTGTCACAGCATTTGTTTGTGACTAAAATTGTAGGAACTGGTTAGATATTGTTTTTTGACAGGTAGAAAGTAAATTGGAGGGTGTGGTTAGCTAGAGTTAAATGTGAGTGTAATGAGGGTGGGTGGTAATTGGGGGCAGGGTAGGGGAGCAGAGGTGTCCCAAACGTAGCGAGGGTGAATGCAGTGGGGCTGAGCCAGTGGGGCTGAGTCAGAAAATGCAGCAGCCAGAAAAAAATAATTTAATTCAGTTGCTAAACTTAAGAAGGGAGATGCGTGCAGTGTCTGCTTCTAAAGTTTAAGGGGAATGAGGTGTCAGGTAGTAAACTCAAATACTGAGGCAGATGAGATTACAGTAATAAGTGGGACCAACTACTGGTAGGGAAAAAGAACAGAACTAAGGGTAAGAAATACCAATAGGAGAGCAAGTGGCATGGAAGATCAGTTATGTAGAGGCAGTAGAGATAGGGGAAGGAGTAGAGTGGAGTTCAGATTGGTGGTGTGCATGCAGCCTTTCACAAACAGTAGTAGTGTTTAACAGATTAACATACATTAAGCATTAACATTTTGATGAACCGCAGAGTCTATGTTAGGTAGGAGAACTGAAGCTCTGAATGTGCACTGGTTAAGCTGCTCAGTTGCATTGGCCAATTCATGTTAATAAGCATTCATGCTTGCTGAACCATGGAGCCTGTGCTGGGGAGGAGAATTGAAGCTTCAGATATGCACTGGTTAAGCTGTTGTTCAGTTCAATTGAATTGGCCAGTTCATATGTCATTAAGCATTAAAGTTTTGCTGAATCATGGTGTCTATGTTGGGGAGGAGAATTGAAGCTTCAGATGTGCACTGGTTAAGCAGTTATTCAGTTCAATTGCATTGGCCAGCTCATATGTCCTTGGTTTAGTGTGATCACCAAACCCAAATAAATAGTCTCAAATGGCTCTTGCACACCACTGAGACTGGATATAGCTGGGAGTTAAAAGATTTTTATGACACTGTTCCATGCATTACTGTAACTCTGGAACTTTTCTCCATGGGCCACCACTGAAAATGTGTTCTATCCTCAGTCCAACTTTCCTGGTAAACACATGCAAATAAAATAAATAATAAATAAGTTGGACAGATTCACCCTGCCTCTCCATCTCAGTACTACCATGATCTCATGCATTCTTGTTAGGTTAGAAGGCTATGGCACTTAAAAAAAAAGATGGATCCTGCAAATGGTGATGCAGCTAGGCTGGTGAATACATAATATATAAACAATGAGTAACAACTACTGTTTCCATTGTTGCTTAGTGCTTAATCATTAAAATATATATTTTGTTATATTAATCAAAACACATAGTATGTACAATTCCATGTATGTCAACATAACTTAGTAGACAGCTGTACCCAGTTATCAGACCACATCCTTCTAGAGAATCAAATGAGTTATTAGCAGTAAAGTTATCACTGGAAATGGGCTGATAAAGGGAAAACTGCCATGAAAAATATCTGCTGTATTGACAAGTGTTAAATAGTTCTGCTGGCCATCCATCCCACCTCCAGCAGAAAGCTTTTTGCACATCTTTTGGGCAGACCTCTAAAGACATACTCAGATTTAGTAAATAAAGAATTATTCATATGAAGTATTGAGAAATAGTCCATGATGTCAGTGCTGTGGTACAGAGGGAAGGAACACTTTGTACAGCCCAGGTTACCTGGCTTTGATGGGCAATGTTGTCCTAGGGGAGCATTTGTCTAGATGTTCCATGTAGGGAGGCATGGTCCATAGACAGAAGTAGCCCTCAGAACATGTGGGGGGTGAGAGCAGGTCATTACAATCCTCCATGACAGCAATGACGGCATGTGGTCCCAGGATTCCCTGTAAGCCTCTTTGATCCCAACCCTTGTGGGGCAAATTTGGGGGAGATAGGAAGGGGTAGGTAGACGTGATATAAGATGGCACAGGGATGAGTTGGAGGATGAGCTGATGGTTGACTGTATGGAAGAGAAAGAAAATAGCTCGGGCAACAATAATGGGTCTAAGCTTTGAAAAAAGTACCAGATGTACATAAGGCTTTGTTCACTTACAGACTTATGGAATTATCATGTGATGGCCTTAAATGGTAGCTGTAATCTCTTCAGCAAAGCTGCTAACTTCTAGGAAACATGTAAGCTTTTAAGCAGACTATGACCTGGTATCTGCATAAACCTTGTATCTTTATGTGTGAAGAATAGACACGGGATAGGATTCCATCATTCCAATGGTATCTTGCTCTGCATCTCACTAAACAGATCTCTACTATTGAGATTTGTCTGGGGGTGGCACCTGTTACTCCTTTGTAGCCATGATTTGAGTAAGCATTGTTGAGGTAACCAGGTCCTGCAGTAGAACAAAGCCTACTATATTCTACAATCTTACCTTAAAAGTGACCTTAGACTGAATGAAATAAATCTATAGCCAAACTGCCTATAAATGGGAAAGAAAAGGACTTAAAAGCCACAGTTGAAATTCATGCATTCTGTCCTGTTTCACTGATTAAAGGACCATTTGCCTGGTGATTCTTTCTATGGCTCATACCTTTCAACATGGTATAAAAGCCCAATTAAAATGTGCACTTGCTTAGGCTGTCTAGTTTGCTACATTATCTTTGAATATCTTATGACTGCCATTTAATTACTACATAGAATTTCCATTACCTCTTAGTGAGCTGCTTTCTTTCTGCCCTAAATCTATTTTTTACCTCCTCAGATTTATTATCCTTACCTTACTGTATATTTAACTGATTGTTATGCTGTTTTATATCAGGATTTGTCATTAAGTAGCTTTATAATATCTACAGCTAATGTTTTTTCCTTTGATAGTGACCTACACTGCTGTTGAAAGATACCCTTGGAAAATGAGCAAGTAAATTAATGAATCAGTCATTGTATACAAAGTTCTCTTACTCACACCAAACCTTTGCTCCTGCAGTGGGTATTTCAGACTGATACTACAATAAAACTCTAGAAAAAAATCTTTCCTAACTATACGAGGTCCTAATGGTATCAAGACTTACACCAGCAAACCCTTCATTTTGAGGTATTAACTTCTTCCAGAAACTAGATGTTTTTGTGCCATCCTTTACCCATGTATGTCTGTCTTATTTTAATGATGCAAAAGACATACCAAATCAAGGGATTCCCTCAAACACAACAGTTGGACATTTGCATCACAACTGCCTGATCTAAAAACAACATAGGCAAACTAGTGATTTGTCACTTCATTTATTTCAGTTTTTTCCTTTGATTGTCTAACAGACCCTTTAGGTTAACCATTTTATTTTTCTTTCTACTTGCTGGTCTCCTCATATGTGCAGTCCCAAGAATGGCCTCAAAGGTATGTGTGAGTACTCTGCTAATTGAAAAACCTGTAATGTACTGGACACAAGGCCATTTACTTTCATGACCTATACACTCTACAGTGCTCTTTTAATGCATTTAACTAGATTAATTGTTAGACACTGATAATGGTCAGCTCTCTGGGCTGAGTCTCTTTTGATCATGGCCTGGTTGAATTTCTCCGAATGTTGACATACATAAACAGATTGGCCAAGATTTATATAGATGCACATCAGTGGGTATGGGGACTTGCACTGCATAGAGACAATACACTGGTGTGCAAAATAGACATGAATAACTATACAAGGGCATACTGACTGCTTAGGCAAAAATCTGCACTTTAAAAAGGCATTCAAAGCAGGAGAGGGAACATCATAAGGGAAGCACAATGATTAGTCAAGAGTACATATAAGAGAGCAACATAGCAGTCTCACACACCTTCATGTGATGCTCACAAGATGCATATAACGACTATAATTGGTAGTGGAAGTAATGTGACTAGGTGCCTTCTGTGGCAATTTGCTTCTATATGGTGCAACAGCATAGAACAGATGGTAAACACAAGTCAGCTGGTGCTACCGATGCACCTTCTTGGTTCCCTAAAATAGGTGAAAAGAGGAATACAGGAAAGAATAAAAAAGGTGTTTAGCAAACAGAGAAACACATACTAGGAACTCATAAGTAGAAAGCTGGATAGAAGGAGGTAGGGCACATACCTTTTTTGTAGTGAGAAGTGCCTCTAAACACACACACACACACACACACACACACACACACACACACACACACACACACACACACACACACACACACACACGGAGAAGGAAGGGGTGGAGGATGGACAGCATGAGCAGAGTAGGCAGCAGAGGCATACAGATTACATGAAATAGGACAGGCACCGAGGGGCGGATTTGTACTTAATACAAGGATGGAGATCTGGGATGCACACAGATAGAAGGAAGATAAATAGCTGGGAATAGGGTGGGGTATGGACATCATACCAGTTGTCATCCAGCCAAGATGGATGCCATTGCGAACTCAGTATATGAATTTCCTGAATTGGATTATACAGTGACATGGGTTTTCCACCTCTAGTAGACAGATGGCATGGGCCATAATGTCCATTGAATCTAAAGTCTGCTACAGGAAGGGGTGATATGTGGTGACCCAGTGTGTCACTGCTGTCAACAACCACGTTTACTGCCTACTCCAGGTCTGGCTGAGACAGGGCATACAAGTCATAACCGACTCATGTCTGGGGCAAATGAGAAAACTGGGAACCCTACAACAGTGTCACACTGCTGCCAGGGAATATTCCTTTACTTATTTCCACAACTCTTGAGCACATCCAGTACTACCTGTAGGTTGGACATTCAATGAGTGTTGTCACTGAGACAGTCCTCACTTCTACTAGGGGCTTATATCAGCAGGATGCCTTGTTTAACCTTGAAAGGACCCCACAGTAGTTTCCCCAGTCATCAACAAGGAAATCAAACTTTGACTCTGTGCCCTGAGCATGCACACCCCCTTCACAGAATGGACATTCACATCCTTCTCTGCCTACACCTCATACACCTAGGCTGCTAAGTGAACTAAAGTCACTTTGCTATAGGCAGGGCTTTATCCCTCTAAGATATGGCACTAGCTTAAGAGACAGATAAAAGTTGGGAGATAAAGTGTGAAACAAAACAGAAACATCAGGCATTTCCAATGCCATTTGTGGTATTCCTGCCTCACTCTACTGCCTATGCCTGGAGATCCTCTGGGTGGTTACATTGCAGGTCATTGTTTCAGTGCTTGGGCTATTCACCAGTATGGGGGTGACAGTCATCCTGGTCAACTGCTCTTCCAGGCATCCAGCTTATGGAATGGCCATGCACAAGTTCCCAGGAGCTACCCTCTGAAATGGCAAGTGCAGGAGGTTCAGCATTATCATAATCTCCCTAACACACTAGGCAGGCTATTTCCCATGGGTCACTAGCATTGGCAGCCATAATCTAAAAAATGGCAAGTTATGATTCCCATTTAAACAGGTCTTTGAATCATGTGTAGCACATCTTAGTGCCATTATACAGGATGATGCATGCAGATGCACAACTGTCAGGATAAGTGGGCATTCATTACATAAACAAATGTCCAGATGAGTTGCTGCTGAGACCCAACATCACTAGAAAACCATCAAAAACACCTCAAAACAGCAAAATGCTGATGAGAAAAGCAATGTAGTATAAAAATTTAAATGGATGTGCACTCACACAAAAAACAGTTTAGTGATTCGTCTCATACATCAAAACTTTATCAGAACTGTAAAAACACAACCCCTAACAACGTTTTAAACCCTTTGGCTTTATCCCGTTTGTCAGGTAACCAGCCAGTCACTTAATTAATATTCTCTCAGAGTAAGTTCACATCTAATTAAAGCCATTAGATTCAACTTAAAAACTTGAAATTAGCATATTACATAATTAATTTAATATTCATAAGCTACCAAAAGATCCTTACAGTGATCTTTTTTATATATAATGTTAGTAAAAAATATACAACTTGTGTTCACAGTATCTTAAAAATATTTATAAACCAGAATATTGAACATATAAGATGTTGAATTTATATATATATATATGGGTCTACTATATATGATCGAAATTTCAAAAAGCCAAAACCCATATGGCCGAGATCATATGTTCTACTTTTGAAATTTCGAACATGTAAAAAACAAAACAAAAACCTACCTACACACTGCTAGCAGGAGGCAAGCCCCCCTGCAAACACATGGGGGGGGTGCTCCCCCCACACCCCCTGCTATTTAAATATACCAACTCTGAGATGCACTATAGTGCATAAAATGGAAATTTTCTCATTCCGCGCTATAGGCAGCTGTCTGTTAAGAACGTTTGAACTTCCAAAAGTCGATCATATGGTCTTGGTCATATGAATGTCGGCCTTTTGGAAGTTCAATCATCTGTAGGGGACATATATATATATATATATATATATATATATATATATATATATATATATATATATATATATATATATATACACATACATTGTTTTGTGCTGTCTTTAGGGAAGCTGGAGAACTAAAACCTCAATTTTGAAAGTTAATAAGGGGAACATGTAACAAAGTTATAATTTGGCTGCTGTTAACTTCAAAACAGGGAGCAAAGAACTTGGATCATTAAGTCCAGAGGGGGGAACTGGCATTCAATCTCAACTCCCAGTATTACAAAAATGTTATCCTTTGTCCCCCCCCCCCCCCGGACCTTGACCCATCTGTTCAATCAATCAAAATAGAAAGCTACTCACCTTAACATTCTGTGGAGTGTCTCACTAATGCCTTTGTAAACACCCACTTCTTTATATCATTAATATTTTTGTAATTTCTTACCTGCAGTGCTCTTTGTTTTCCAGACATAATATAAGAAACAAATCTTACAATATGCTAGGTAAACTACACCTTTAGAGAAGCAGTTGAAATATTTATGGGCTTTAAAAGTCAACTCAATCCCTGGATTGTTTAATGATTCCATGTGTACAATTTGTGTGCACTGCTCACAAGCCCCACATTTATAGGTTCCTTTCAAAGTCTTATTGCCAGCCACAGTGTTTTCCTTGTTTCCTCTCTCCAAAATATCTTTTACACTAGGTTTACCTCTTATATGTAAATATAGGGGGCTTAGAAAAAATTCCTAATGTGTTGGGCATTTCAGAAAAAATATCCCAATATTTCTTGATAATTCTTTGAATTTCCCTGGAGTCATGAATATATTTTAAGCTGAAAGCCCTAATTAATTGCATTCAACCATCTAGTCCCAGAAGTTGTTATATCAAAGTCCTTAGCTCCCAACAGGGGTCTAAATGTTGTACCCCATCTTTGTATGACTTCACTTGGTTCGCTATTAATTATACTTGTAGGATAATCTCTTTCCATAAAAAAATCATAATCTTTCTTATTTCATCCACAAAATCATCATAGCGGGATAGCAACTGCTTTAACCATATGTTCTTTAATATATTTTTCTTTTAATGGGGATGTTTACTACCATAACATAAATAAGAGTTGGAAAATGTGTCTTTTCTATATGTTTTTGAGGCAAAGTTTGAATTTTGCATATCTTTAGTAATAGTTAACCCTAAAATTGATTTCATCAAGACCATAACTGTATGTAAACTTTAAAAACTCTGTGCTCCCATTAATGTAATCCAAAAATTCATCAAGTTCCTTTATTGAGGAATCCCACATCAAAAAGTTGTCATCCAAAAATCTCAGGTAGAGGGGTATATGTTGTGAAAAATTGGATTTAAAAATATATTGCTTTTCCCATTGGTATAATGCTGTGTAGTGAACAAGGGATCACAGGCAGCACCCACTGCTACCCCATTCAACTGTTTGTAAAATTCCCCTTCAAAGTATACAAAATTGTTCACAAGCACTATTTCCATATATTCCACTAAGAGCTTTAGTTCAGTCACATTCACAAAGTTACACTCCATGACTACATTTTCAAACCACTCTATCCTCAAATCATGTAATTACAGAAAAAAATCCATAATATCTATGCTTACCAACAGTGTGGTTGCGTTGTTGCCTCACAGTAAGACGCTGTCCGGTTCGATTCTCAGCTAGAGCGTCTTCTGCGTGGAGATATGCGTGAATGGGCATACCTTTGTTGAAGGCTGTGCGTCAGGGCTGGTACCTCGCCATGTAAAAACAACTACCAATCATTAGCGGACTGGAGTTCTGCTGTGGCGACCCCTAACCGGGAAATGCCGAAAGACACAACAACAACCAACAGTGTGGCTGCAGAATACAGATAATTAGAAATTTTAGTAAAAAAAAATCCCATGAATCAATCAAAATATGGTGGTATAATTTGAAAAAGGGTTTTCATTTTCTGGCTGCATACTGACAACAGATAAGTTTTTGATCCTGTGGCCGCTACTATAGGCCTTAAGGGGTATCTATAATGTTTTTATGGACCATATGTATTCCAAAAATGGATGGAGCCACAGGTTTGGAAACCTTCAAAAACTCAATAAATGTATGTCTAACACTCCTTGGAGGAATTGGTCCTCAAGGGTAAAATCAGTTTTCCTATATGCAACATTAATTTCATTTCTAGATACCTGAGTGTATCTCTTATTGCTATTTAATAAATCTACCATTTTTCCAGCATATGTCTAACAGTCCATAACAACAATCC
Source organism: Protopterus annectens (assembly GCF_019279795.1). Taxonomy (NCBI): domain Eukaryota; kingdom Metazoa; phylum Chordata; order Ceratodontiformes; family Protopteridae; genus Protopterus; species Protopterus annectens. Next base: position 1,927,637,921 of record NC_056741.1, read on the forward strand.
CCCCTATTTAGGTTTCATAATTCTAATATTAGGATTGTTACTTAATTATCTCAGCACCATTAGTTCTTCTTTACTTAAGTTGTAAACTTGTCTCTTTTTCCACTGATTTGTTTTGTTGACATACTGTCTTTTTTCACTCTCTACTAAGGCATGAAAATTATGCAAAATTGGGTATTAAGGCAGGTTGTAAACACTTTTTTTTTCTAAATGTGGTGTTGTCCTAACCCTTCGTACTTTCACCTTATATAACTTCTAAGTCTAACTTCCGAGTGAACAACTTAAAATCAATATATCACCGATATCAGTGTTTGTAGGAATTAAGGTATAAATCCTTTTTTAAAAACCGACAAATGTGTAGGTTTTATATCTAATCCACTATAATTGAAAATATTGAAGTTACTTAAGGAATGGACCACTTCATTTGCATCTTCAATGTTAATAACTTCCATTTCCATACCACTCTATCCTTTGCCTTTTTCATCCATAGCCTTTCTCATTTATCTCTGTCTCACCCTTCTCCGGTGTTTGTCCCGTTTCCCCCCTGGCAATATACTTATACAGTGTGTCCCATTGCTGATCTGTTATCTGATTGGATCTCCTTAAGGGGGAAATTCTAAAGGGTCTTTAACATCACCTTCACCTTGTTCAAAATCAGTAAGATTACCATTGTTCAAATTAAATGATTCTTGAACATCTGCAGAAGCTTCCCATTTATTCCAAATTCCCCTGGATATTCTATTCTGTTTATTAAATTCTACAGTTACTCTTTGTTTTCCACATATTTTTTGCAGTCTCTTTCCAGCTTGCTTATTTTACATTTTCTTATGCTGATAATCATAATATCAACATCTTTTAAAACAGAGTAGTGTTTGTTTTCATATTCATAAACTGTAAACATTTAGTCATTCTGTATTAAATTAAGACATAAATTCTCACTGTACAAACTTTTCAACTGTTTCTCATTGTTCCTAATGATTGCCTGCATAATTTCTAAACCACATTTGTTAAATATTTCTAAATGTTCTTTGTGAAAATCCAAATCTTCTTCTATATTGTTAGGGTATTTGTGACACTTAAACCTCTAGTTATCTGTTTCTCTTTTATGCTTTCATGCAAAAAACAAGTTATCTGTTAATAAAGAACAGTATCTTGAAAGACACCATTTAATTTTGTTAAGCGTATCCTGATATGAAGGTCCATTTCCATTATTAGCTTCCATTCTGGTATCTGTACTAGTCAACCACTCTCCAGAATCAATATTTAAGTATTTAGAAAAGTCACTCTCACAAGTTCTTCACATTTGACCTTCTGGAGTGTCTGGTCGTCTCGCAGTATGGACCCTCTTGTCTTCATGTGTGGCGTGGGAAATTGGGTCAACCTCTCCAGCACTTGGGAAACAATTCCAGGGTTTAAGTTTCCTTCATTGCATAGGTAAATGCTCAAAATTGTAGAACCATATTGCTGAAAACATAGAATATCCTCTTCTTCACTGTTGCCCACCAACATTTTAGCATCCTCCACTTGGGAAAATGTTTGAATTAACTGTGTAAGTTCTCCAAGTAACTGCATCTCATGGCCGTTATTACTACAATTTAATTCTCAGGTTTCCATGCCACAGTGCAGCTCAAAAATAAAAGACCAAGCAAATGTAAAGAGCTGAGATTCAAAATCACTTGAAAACCATCAAAAACACATTGGAACAACAAAATGCAGAAGAGAAAACTGATGTAGTATAAAAATTTAAAAGTTTGTTTATTCACACACAAAAAAAAGGCTAATGCTTTCATCTCATATGCCAAGGCGTCATCAAAAATGTAAAAACATAGCACATAACAAAGTTTTAAATCTTTTGGCTTTATTCCATTGGTCAGGTAAGTACTCAGTCACTTATATTCTCTCAAAGTAAGTTGTCACCTAATTAAAGCCATTAGGTTCAACTTAAAAAACTTGAAATTAGCATATTACATATTTAATTTAATATTCAAAAGCTAGCATAAGATCCTTACAATGATCTTTATATAAAACTTTAATAAAAATGTATACAACTTGTGTTCATAGTATCCTAAAAATATTTATAAACCACAATATTGAACATACAGGATGTTGAATTTTTTATGTATATATTGTATACAATGTTTTGTCTTTAGGGTAGCTGATAGAGTTTGTTTGTCTTTTCGGCTTTTTCCTGGTTAGGGGTTGTCACAGCGGAACTCTGGTCCGCTAATGATTGGCAGTAGATTTTTTTTTTTATGGTGCCGAGTTGCCAGCCCGACGCCCAACCTTCAGCGAAGGCATGCCCATTCATGCATGTCTTTCGGTGGCCACTCGACCATGGGGAGGACATGCAAACTCCACACAGAAGGCAATCCAGCTGAGAATCAAACAGGAGAACCTCTTGTTGTGAGGCAACAACGCTACCGCTGTACCACCATGACTACAGGGTAGCTGGGTAGCTGATAGAGTAAAACCTCAATTTTGAAAGTAAATAAGGCAAAGATGTAACAAATAAAGTTATAATTTAGTTGCATGTTGATGGCATACAGCAGAAAAAATATACACTCTATGTGGCTGATGCACTTCTGTGAAATACAGTGATTTGTAGTGACTGGCAGAATCTAAGTTCATTAGCATATCTGTATCACAAACTGGTATTTATTTGTAACTTTCATGGTCATGTGCCTTGTTAGGGGCCAAAATTTATGACAAGGAAACAGCAACAATATTTGATATGTCTGAATCACTACCTGGCAGTACAGAAGCAGCAATTCTAAAGGGAAGAGCCTAGCAAAGTAGCACAGTATTCTCTTGTACTGTGGTACGGTATAATTTGGCAGTGTCAAATGAATGCGTGTGTCTAGAAATAATATATGGTAACACAGCTATAAGTATGCCTCTGCTATGTGTCTGGAACCTGCACCAACAGTTAGAGGACATAGCTTATATACCTGTATACCTAAAATCATCTCTGTGGTATGACAGTCCACAACAAAGCCACCATTCCCTGACTTCTGGTCTGTAATATATGTCACCAGTGTAATATACCAGGTTGCATTAACCTGTGCGTAGCCTATGGTAACACAGCTGTAATCATGGTACCACTACTGATGCATAATAAGATGGCCTGCAAAGTGAACTTGCGGGTATAGATTATTTATGTACCCCTTTATGTGTAAGTCTAGCTGTAAGATGGCAGCCCACAGTACCAGGACTGCTTATGTCTCCCCTGCACATATAGTGTGGGTTCTTTCTGCCATGGGGTCCTACTGTGGATGTCTACTTACACAATCCATGACAGCATTCCTCATCACCCTGTTTCACCTATGTACTCCTGTGAGCCCATCCCATGCTGTTTATGAAGCCCTCCATCACCTAATCAGCCTGTGTACCTCTGTGACTTATCTAACCCAACTGTATGTATGCACAGGTCCAACCTTAACAATGCTCAACTTGTTATCCACTGGAGCACTCCCCTATTCATAACATATATATGTGGTAATCAAAGTCTTTGTAACCTTGGTTAACTCTGCCCTGTTGTGTGTTGTCAGGGCCAAAGTATTTGTCATTGTTAGTTCTCTGTATCCACACAACACTGGTGCACAGCTGTAGTGTCCTCTCTTCATAGGTGTATGAATGTCTAAGAGAGGGGCATACAGCAAAGGTTAGAGAAGTTCATCCATTCTGAGAAAGACATCCTACTACAGACACTTGGGCTCACAACACAGCAGTATTGGAAGCATGTCAATGACATGATATAGCAGACCTCATTGAAAGCATGCAACGTAGCAGATAGATCTGAAGTTGGTGGGGGCCACACTTCCTGCTGCAAGCCTCTTGGATGATGAGTCAAGCTTTGCATACCTCTATGGAGATGAAGAGGGCATGGATACCATAGTGGAGGGGTAGACACATGTTCTCTGAGTGTTTAAACTCCGTGGATTTCACACAGAGACCAGACAGGTTAGTAGCCATAGCATATATGCTACACAGAGCTATACTCTAGGGAGTACACAATGATAGCTGCATACATCCTTCATAGGGTCCAATGTGTTTACACTCAGGGGGCTACCAACATGGAACTGTAGATGTTGCTTGTTGCATGTTTGAATGTGTCCACCTGCCATTTGCATACACACTGTCAGACATCAGATGTTGTAGGGGTGTTCTCTCTCCAGCTTTTATTTCATTTTGAATATTCCAAGGATTGGCTATTGCATACATGGGGAGTTCACAATTCCTGTCAAAGGGATGCTTCCTTGTGACTGAGAGCACTGCAACAACTGCCCCTGGTATTGTGTTGGTAGATTTCCATGAGGATGTTGCCCTGGAGTCTCAGTGCCTCTAACAGGCAGTGTAATACAGAGGAATGCTGAGATAGGTCTTATGAGATATATGGTAATACACACATTGGCATTAAATCCACCTCCATGTGAAAGATATCAAGAACCATCATCGGTACCTTAGCAATAACTATTCTAAATGTCCAAGGGCATGTGGGCACCAGGAGAGGATGGATAGAGAGGCCATGGCAGGGATCTCAATCTGCATTTGCAACAGAACAAGTATCCAATTTCCCCAAAACACAGAGGCACAAGGGGGGGTGGGATGCCTCATCAGCAGAAGCCTTACAGGGTCATGTTCCACCATTGTGTTGGTATCCTGTTACATGCAGCCACTGTAGCGATTCCAGTGCACATCCACATAGTGTTTCTTCCACATAGTCCATGAACTAAATAATGTCAGACACAAATTCTCCACTTCCTATGGTGCACATCTCCTTAATTGACCAATTCGCCACATTTCCAGGTTATGTAGACAACCACTTGTCTCTGTGTCCCTACGTACCTATCTCAATGGCAACTGTTGTCCTTACAAACATCCTTCATGCATGTTATAAATGGAGCTATCCAATGCACAGTGTGATTTCATCATGCACTGCCCTGTTTCGCCCTTACATAGCACTGCATGCATTAGTTTATTTTTGTGTGACACTACACTACTACTGTTTCAGGGCCCACAGAGATGGACTAGATATTTCTGCTTCATCTGTGCTGCCATATACTGTGCACAACACTGTCTTGTGTGGTGCAGCTACTGGTTGATGTCCATTGCCATCACTGCCATTACTACTGGATCATGTTGTACTTGTCACAGTGACATTTCCTGCTGTTGTAGACAATGACTCAGAATCATCCTCAGAATCATCTTCGGCAGCATTCAGCTGGCTACAAAGAACCCACAGGCTATGGCAGGAGCATAATACATTGTACCCCTAAATATGTCCAGACAGCAAAAACTGAGTTTTCAGCAGGCAGAACACTCACTCTACTGTGTTTGTCGTTTGTGCATGAGTGGTGTTATTTTGTTGTTTGGTCATACTTTTCTGGTTCAATGTGGGCATCATCAACCAGGATGTTAGTGAGTATCCTGTATCACATTCAGTACAGTATCTTACATTGCATACAGTACAGTATCCTGCATTTCATACAATACAGTATCCTGTTTCACATACAATACAGTATCTTGCATCTCATGCAATACAGTATCCTACATTACATACAATACAGTAGCCTACATTTCATACAATACAGTATCCTGTTTCACATACAATACAGTATCCTGCATCTCATACAATACAGTATCCTACATTACATACAATACAGTATCCTGCATTACATATAATACAGTATCCTGCATCACATGCAATACAGTACCCTGCATCTCATACAATACAGTATCCTACATTACATACAGTACAGTATCCTGCATCTCATGCAATGCAATACAGTATCCTGTTTCACATACAATACAGTATCCTGCATCTCATGCAATATAGTATCCTTCATTACATACAATACATTATCCCGCATCACTTACAATACAGTATCCTGCATTACATATAATACAGTATCCTGCATCACATACAATACAATAAACTGCCATACAATGCAGTATCCTGCATCACACACAGTACAGTATCCTACATTACATACAATACAGTAGCCTGCATCTCATACAATACAGTATCCTGTTTCACATACAATACAGTATCCTGCATCTCATACAATACAGTGTCCTGCATCACATACAATGCAGTGTCCTACATCACACACAGTACAGTATTCTGCAGCGCGTACAATACAGTATCCTACATCACACACAGTACAGTATTCTGCATCACATACAGTACATTATCCTGCATTACATACAATACAGTATCCTACATCACACACAGTACAGTATTCTGCATTTCATACAATACAGTATCCTACATCACATACAATACAGTATCCTGCATCTCATACAATGCAGTATCCTACATTACATACAGTACAGTACAGTATCCTGCATCTCATACAATACAATACAGTATCCTGTTTCACATACAATACAGTATCATGCATCTCATGCAATACAGTATCCTACATTACATACAGTACAGTATCCAGCATCACATACAATACAGTATCCTGCATTACATATAATACAGTGTCCTGTATCACATAGAATACAATATCCTGCCATACAATACAGTATCCTGCATCACACACAGTACAGTATCCTACATTACATACAATACAGTAGCCTGCATCTCATACAATACAGTATCCTGTTTCACAAACAATACAGTATCCTGCATCTCATACAATACAGTATCCTGCATCTCATAAAATACAGTGTCCTGCATCACATACAATACTGTATCCTACATCACACACAGTACAGTATTCTGCATTGCATACAATACAGTATCCTGCATCACATACAATACAGTATCCTACATCACACATAGTACAGTATTCTGCATCACATACAATACAGTATCCTGCATCACATACAATACAGTATCCTACATCACACACAGTACAGTATTCTGAATCACATACAATACAGTATCCTGCATCATATACAATACAGTATCCTACATCACACACAGTACAGTATTCTGCATCCATACAATACAGTATCCTGCATCACATACAATACAGTATCCTACATCACACACAGTACAGTATTCTGCATCGCATACAATACAGTATCCTGTATCATATACAATACAGTATCCTACATCACACACAGTAAAGTATTCTGCATCACATACAATACAGTATCCTGCATTGCATACAATACAGTATCCTGCATGGCATACAATACAGTAAGGACATGCAGGGGAGAGAGTCAGATATGTCCACATACTGTCTGTGGCTGTAGATGTGTAGGTGTTCCTTGGAGCCTGTACGCACCTGCTAGGTGACTCTGTCCCTGTGCAGGAAGCATTAATATACATGACATGAATGTCATATAAGAAAATCATGAGCACTTCAAGGAAAATGTGCAGGTACATTTGTTGTGAACCCTTGTGTGTCACACACTAAGTAGCAGTTGATGGAATGGTAGGCATTCACATTGATGTACTGCTCTGTCTGGATACCATCTGGAGATGTTATTGTCATGTATGTTTAATCTATGGCTTACAGCAGTTTTGGCAAGCAGGTGATGTCAAAGAAGCCATACAAGATGGCTTGGTTTTCTGTAATGTTGAGGAAACAGATGAGCTCATTTGCAAGTGGCAGCAATTTATCAGGAAGCGTCTTGATTATTTTACAGGCTTTTGTCAATGCTATGTCCCATTTGTCCCCTGTCTGTCTCTGCCAAGTTCCTGCAGCTAGAATGGCAGGTACTACATACACTTTGGTATCCACAGGTATAGGAAGGACATGTACTTCTTCAGATCCAATTTATAGACCACAAGGGTCAGCCAACACCCACATAGTGCCTTAGCGCATGCAGAAATGGTGCAGCAGCTTTTGTTCTGTCAGCTGATGAAAATATGTCCACACCATTTTTGCTGTTGTGCCGCCTGCTGCCATTCTCACTAGTGATGCTTATATTCATTAAATGCTACTGCGGAACAGCTGTTATTCAGAGTAGATACATTTCTGAAAGTTTCAATCTGACTTTTGCTTCTATACTCAATCACAACTACTTGAGCTACTTTGCAGCTAATGGGCATGAATTGCAACCTACTTTCAGCAGCCCTGATTTGCATATCATTATGCACTCATTATATGGTGCTTATTCATTTGCATGTGATTTTAGTTTCATTTATAAACCTACTTTTCTGTGCCATTTTCCTCACTCTCATATAGTGCTGCCTGGTTGCTTGAAGTAGCTACTTGGAGTTCTCATCTTTGGTACAATACCACACTGCATGTTATGTGGCTTGATTGTGAATACCAGCCTTTATGCTCAATGTTTTGCTTAATATTCTTTTACTGTATCTTTCAATGTATAATTACTCATATGGACACTATGCTTCCATTCCGCCTTTGATTAAGTCAGCTGTTTATTGTAATCAACCTTTGTAATATTCAGAATGTGTGTCTGAATTAAAATGTTTTATTTCCATCCAGGCATTTCGCAAACTCTTTATATGTATGCATATGAGTGTATGCAAGTCTAAGGAAAGGCTAGCTAATGCTGAACAGCCTTCCAAATTGTGACCACCCTTTTTAAGCCTTACATATGAGATTTGATTTGCATTAGGTCACTTCTGAATTTCTGAAAACATTCATTTTTATAGCAAATAGCATGCATTTATGGATAGTGTATACAGAGCTTCATCATAGGTTATCTTACAGTAATAGAGGACAGAAGCAACTTGTATTTGTTCAGAGCTGGCTTGCATCTACTTAAGTGTGGTTTAAAAGCCCACATTTGCACTTGTTTCTCACCTTTCCTGTATCTAGTCCAGATACAGATTTGCTGTATCCAGAACTGTATGTAAGCTTCTGTGTCCCCCAAGCCTTTCTGTGTTGGAGGGAAGCCTTCTAGCTTATCAGTGGGAGTGGTAAGCACTAGGTAGCCTATTTACTGCAAGAGGAGTGGTTTCTGGCCCAGAAATTGTAGTTTATTGGCTGTTTGGGCAGTTTTTCCATCTCTTTCAACTTTCTGGTTTAAATGCCAGCATTTGTGCTTGTTTCACACCTTTCCTGTAACTAGTCTAGTCCAGATACAGATTTGCTGTATCCAGGACTGTTTGCAAGCTTCTGCCAAAAAGTCTGAAGGGAGTGTTGGAGGGAAGCCTTCTAGCTTATCAGTGGGAGTGGTAAGCACTAGGTAGCCTATTTACTGCAAGAGGAGTGGTTTCTGGCCCAGAAATTGTAGTTTATTGGCTGTTTGGGCAGTTTTTCCATCTCTTTCAACTTTCTGGTTTAAATGCCAGCATTTGTGCTTGTTTCACACCTTTCCTGTAACTAGTCTAGTCCAGATACAGATTTGCTGTATCCACGACTGTTTGCAAGCTTCTGCCAAAAAGTCTGCTCTTCAATTTTTTCCCTTAGATCTGCTAGTTTTCTCTTCTCCTGCACCTTTACTAGCTTATTAGTATAGCGTTTACCAGACTTATTGTAGCAATTATTGTAGCACACAAAATTGCTACCAGCACTAAACATTCTACAAGGAAACAACTCCAGTACTTATTATTAATGCCCAACCCTCCAGGCATGTCTAAAGGTCAGTTCCCTGTGCTTTCTTCTATTAACCTGGTGAACTTGGGCATCCTGAAGCAATGTAGTAACTGCCTCATGTACACTGACAACCCTCTCCTCTTACCTCTCAACACTCAGACTTGTGAGAGATGCACTTATATATCCAAACTGGAAGCCATGCGCTCTCCAGCCAAGACCGGAATAGTTGCCTTCACATAAAAACACAAACCACACATCCACCTTTGTGGAGGCTTTCAATAAAAATCTACCCAAACAGCATAGACCTCCAAGGCAGAAATGCACTCGACCACCACAACACAACACTAATTATGAGACACATAACTCTCCTAAACAGTGTGTCACTCAACCAAAGCCCCTAAGGCAAAACAATATGCCCAACACACTAGTCATAGTTGACTCAATAGTGAAGCACACTGATGTCCCACTCACTAGGTTGAATAATGAGAAAGTAACAGTCAGCTGCCTCTCAGGTGCCAGGATCCGCCACATAACACATGTACTCAGGTCCCTCGGCAACCGGTACAAATATGACTCTGCCATTGTACATGTGGGTGTGAATGACCAGACATGTACCTCCCTGGAATACATGAAAAGAGACATGGAGGAGCTCTCTGATTATGTAGCCCAGACGGATATGATCCTAGCCCTGAGCAGTGTCCTACCATCACCCAGAATGATACCGCAGTACAAGCAGAAAATGATTGATTTCAACAATTGGCTAAGTTTCTGGTGTCATTCTAAGGGGATCCAGTATCTGCCTGCCTGGGATGACATGATTGATAGACCTCAATGCTTTGCCAGAGATGGCCTGCATCTGTCACTCCTGGGCTTCCAGATACTGGACAAGGCTCTTGCCACCCCTATGTAGCCTTTTTTAAGTGGTATTCCAAAGACCAAATTACCACCGTAACAGCTAGAAACAAATGCAATCTGAGGGCCATGCTGTTCAGTGCTAGAAGTCTAAATTTCAAAATGCACTCACTTGAAGCACTCCTTAAAATGGAGAACATCGACATTTGTACTGTAACAGAGACCTGGTTCAAGGCAGCAGAAAGCAGCCCTGCTCTACCAGGCTATAACTCATTCCACACCTTTCGGCCTCAGAACTTGGAACGAATCTCCAAAGGAGGTGGTGTTTCTATATTCTTAAAGGATGCGCACACCTCCAGACTGGTAGCCCAACATAATGCATCAGAGATGCTTCAGGTGTGGCTAACACTGGGTAAGACAGCAATTCAGGTCATAGCCTGCTATAGGTCCCCAACCATGTCTCAAGACTCACACTCCATGTTTCTAAGCACCCTGGAGAATATTAGGGTCCAACCTAACACTCTCATACTGGGTGACTTTAACTACCCCTCCATTAACTGGGAAAACTACTCATGTACCAGTACACTTATCCAATGTTTACTGGAATTTATTAATTCCAATGCCCTGGACCACCTCATTCTTACCCCTGCTAGAGGTAGCAACATACTTGACCTGGTCATTACTAACATGGGCGACCATGGCTCTACACAAATAGTCAGCTCCTCTCCGACCACCAACTAATCACCTTGGAAATCTAGCCCCCCCCCCCCGCAAAGGTAACCACCATGAAAAACTTCTCCAAAGCTAACTTTGGGCTCCTAAAAACAGAGGTAGCTAACTTCATGCCACCCATGCAAATGAAGAATAGTTTCATGACTGCTAAATCATACACCAATGCACTGTACGAACAATTACACAAATGCATGGATCTCACCATACCCAATAGAACCAAGATGCTCGCTTCCAAAAAAAGGAAGCCAATCTGGTGGTTCCCTGCCATAAACAGAATCTACAATAGAATGAAGAAATATCAGAATAAGGTGAAGTCCCAAGACTGGAAAAACTCCCTTATCAGCCTCAACAAAAAGTTGAGCTCCATCATCAAATCCTCTAAAGCTAGCTATGAAAACAGAATTGCAGCAGATAGTAAAGACAACCACAAGGCCTTCTATAGTTATATAAAGAATCTCCATGGCAATACCTAGATTTGCTCTGAGCTACTGCACAATGGTACCTCCTATTCTGAGCCAACAGATATTGCCAATATACTGGCTGACAGATTTAGTGCCAACTTTGCCCCTCTCTCCCCTACCAAAGGACCAATCACAGTACCAATAGATTGCCAGGCACCCAGTATTACTGCTGCACAGGTTAAAACAGCACTGTCCAAGGTCAAGAATACAGCTTATATGGGACCTGAAATATCCCTGGCTGTATTCTACATGAACTACAGAGCAAACTGGCACCTCACCTGTGGGCCCTGTTCAATCACAGCTTCACCTCAGGCTTTGTCCCTACCAAATGTCACACTGCTACAGTCAACCCTCTTCACAAAGGAGGAGTGACTACAGACCCTGGGAACTATCACCCCATTAGCCTGATGAGTCTGATATGCAAAGCTATGGAACGCATCATCATGGACCTAATAAACAAGGATATAGGGAATCTCCAAACACTGAATCCCACACAGTTTGATTTTGTGAAGGGTAGATCATGCCTGCTCAACCTGGTCAACTTCTTTGAGTCAGTCACTAGAGCTGTGGATGATGGCAAGGTGGTTTATACAGCCTACCTTGATCTAGCCAAGGCCTTTGATATCATTCCCCACTCAGGAATCGTAGAAAAACTCATTAAGCTAGGCATCAACCCCTATATCACTAGGTGGGTTGCAAACTGGCTCACAGATAGAACCCACAGTGTGAAAGCAGCTGACTCCAATTCAGACTGCCAACCAGTCACGAGTGGAGTCCCACAGGGTTTGGTCCTGGGTCCTCTCCTGTTTGGTATCTACTTCTCTGAAGGCCAACACGAAGGGACTCTGGCTGACAAAGTTTGCAGACAATTGCAAGTTGGGAGCTATTATTAACTCCCCAAGTGATGTTGATATCCTACAGAAAGGCCTCAGTGAGACCAACGACTGGTGTCAGAACCATGGCCTTAAGCTCAATGGCAAAAAATGTGTCATCATCCCCTTTGGGAAAAACCCAGTTCCCATGAATTACCATAGGTTCATAGGTCCATAGGTTAATACTAGGCTATCGGCCCTAGGGCCTGTACAAGTCTAGCCATAACAATTCCCTGGATATTTCTTCCCACAATATTTACTTCCTTGAACCCCTGTCTAGCAGGGCAACTGACATGATCCCCGGGGTGAATTTCCTATCTCCCATCCAATCATCAAGGTTCCTTTTGAAGAGGGCCAATGAGGCACTCTGCTTGACATGTATGGGCAGTCTATTCCAGAGTATGGGGAGTCTCTGGGTCAGGAACCTATCCCTCCAGCATGTTTTGTTCATTGTGATGACAAGGTTTAGACCCCTGGAGCTTGTGGCTCTGAGGGATTGGGATTTCTTTAAGTGGAGCATGTCCAACAGTTCAGGGTTTGACATGGCCTTGTATGATAAGCAGAGATCACCTCTGAGTAGACGATATGCCACAGAGTATAACTGGAGTTTTTTTGGATGGTCAGCATATGACATCTGCTTTAGGCCTGTGATTCTTTTAGTGAGGTATTTCTGCAGCATTTCCAGCTGTTGCAGATGTCTTGTGAGGTACATACCAAACTGGGCATTATACTCTATAATGGGTCTAATAAGGGATGAGTACAGTGGGACAATGATCTCCTTTTTACTGGAAGAAAAGTCCTTAGTGCCACATAGAAGGATTTCCTGACTGTTGTGGCGATGTGGTTATCGAAGGTGAGACCACTGTCCACCTGTGTCCCTAAGTCTCTCATCACACTTTCAATGTTTAGTGTACTGCCACCTATGTGGTAATTCATGGGTACATGTTTTTTTCCAAAGGGGATAACTATACATTTCTTGGCATTAAGCTTGAGCCCATGGCTCTGGCACCAGGCATCTATTTCTGTAAGGCCCTTTTGTAGAATATCCACATCATTTGGGGATTCAATAATGGTTCCCAGTTTGCAGTCATCTGTGAACTTTGTTAGCCAGAGTCCCTTAGTGTTGGCCTGTACTTCAGAGAAGTAGATGCCAAACAATAGTGGTCCCAGGACTGAACCCTGAGGTACTCCACTTGTCACTTGTCTGGAGCTGGATTTGGAGTCAGCTACTTTTACAGTCTGAGTTCTGTCAGTAAGCCAGTTGGTAACCCATTGAGTGACGTAGGGATTTATGCCCAGCTTAGTAAGTTTATCTATGATTACAGAGTGGGGGATGGTGTCGAAGGCCTTGGCAAGGTCCAGATAGGCTGTGTGGACCACCTTACCCTCATCCACAGCACTGGAGACTGATTTGAAGAAGTCAGTCAGGTTCAGGAGACAAGATCGGCCCTTCAAGAACACAAACTGGGTGGGGTCCAGTGTTTGAAGGTTGCCAATGTCTTTTAGTCCACTGAACACAGAAGCTGTTATAGGAGATCTGGGAACACAGGTTGACAGCATCCTCTCTTTTGACCACCACATTGCCACTGTGGTCAGAAAGTCCTTCTATGTGGCACATCTCATTACTAAGGGTTTTTCATCCAGGAGGAAAGAGGTCATTGTCTCCCTCTACTTTTCCCTCATTAGGCCAATCATCGAGTACAATGCCCTACTTGGCATGTACCTCACTAGACACCTGCAACAACTGGAGAGGCCACAAAAGTACTTCACAAAGAGGATCCTAGGCCTTAAACACTTGTCCTATATGGACAGACTCAAATAACTCCAATTATTCTCTGTCTCTTATCGCCTACTTAGAGGTGACCTCTGCTTGACTTACAAAGCCATGTCTGACCCAGCTCTGTTAGAAATGCTACATCTAAAGAAATCCCAATCCCTCTGCACCACACGCTCCAGAGACCTCAACCTCATTACCACAATCAACAGAACAAGCTGGAGGGACAAGTTCATAACCCAGAGACTGCCCATGCCATGGAACAGACTTCCCATATATGTCAAACAGGGCACCTCACTGGCCCTGTTCAAGAGAAATCTTGATGAGTGGATGGGAAATAGAAAATTCACCCCGGGGATCACTCCAGCGGCTCTACTCGACAGAGGCACTGCTAACTAAGGTCAGGTGGCATGATGCCAGGGTAATCCTATGGGCTAGGCTTGTAAAGGCTCCAGGGCCCTTAGCCTAGTACACACCTATGAACACATGTAACATAATGTTATTTAATGTAATAATTATTTCTCACTCAGTAAAGCCTTCCTATCAATACTTATGTACAAGACTAGAGCAAATAGCTGCAGGTAACAAATATACAATAACACTCAGCAATAATAATTAATACTGAAAGCTGGTTCACCGAATCTAAGCAGATAAATAAACTATCCTTCCAGACATATCACTTTCAAACTTTAAATTTGAATATAAACACAGAATGACTACAGTTAATTTCAGATCATTAACAACAAGGACACGCTCTTTATATGCTATTTTTTTTCCATCATTACTGAAGACCATTAGATCCTTCATTAATTTGGAGGTTTATTCATCTAGGCAGCCCTGAAGTGAGTTTGATTTCACAAGCCAACTACATCTATCTACAGGATTTCAATACTAGGTGACAGTCCTTGTCCTAGTGGACTGAGGTTACCTATAAATAAATGTGAACTCTAGCTGTCCCCAGGCCACTTTATGACCACATATCATTAATAAGGAATGGGAATGGTCTGTTATTTCTAACCCTACACCCTCTCTTACCTTTCATTCATGTCACTGAGCTGAGGGCACATCATACCAGCCTACACCAATGCATGATTCTACATATGCACTGGTATTGGTTACAATGCCATGCATGATTCTACATATGCACTGGTATTGGTTACAATGCCACTCACTGATTATTGTTTAGCCATGCATGATTCTACATTTGCACTGGTATTGGTTACAATGCCATGCGTGATTCTACATATGCAATGGCATTAGTTACAATGCCATGCATGATTCTACATATGCACTGGTATTGGTTACAATGCCATGCATAATTCTACATATGCACTGGTATTGGTTACAATGCCATGCACTGATTATTGTTTAGCCATGCATGATTCTACATATGCACTGATATTGGTTACAATGCTATGCAATGATTGTTGCTTAGCCATGCATGATTCTACATGTGCACCGATATTGGTTATAATGCCATACACTGATTATTGTTTAGCCATGCATGATTCTACATATGCACTGGTATTGGTTACAATGCCATGCACTGATTATTGTTTAGACATGCATGATTCTACATATGCACTGGTATTGGTTACAATGCCGTGCACAATTCTACATATGCACTGGTATTGGTTACAATGCCATGCATGATTTTACATATGCACTGGTGTTGGTTACAATGCCACGCACTGATTATTGTTTAGCCATGCATGATTCTACATATGCACTGATATTGGTTACAATGCCATACACTGATTGGCTTTTACCCCTGCATGATTCTACATATATGCTGATATTGGTTACAATGCCATGCACTGATTGGCATTTACCCATATTAACCAAAAAAATCACCGCAGTCGGACAAATGGACTCTAATACTTCAATAAAGCATGCACTTTATTGAAGTTCAAAAAAACAATGAAATGAATTAAGCTCTTTCCTCCCAACACAATGGGACTTCTTCAGAATCGCAAAATACTGAACTTCTCCATATTTAAAAGATCCTTAATTACCTAATTGACGTTCTTAAAGGTACTATAAATAAAAACACATATACATATAAAAATATAATACAAAAAATCTTAAAACTATCTACTGACACATAAAAAAGCCTTACAGAATAAAAAACCTTATGGGTCTTTCACAGTATAGTTCTGTTATTAAGGACAGGTATCAAGGAAATATTCTCATTTAATCATGGGAAATGAGATTTAAAATCACCACCCATGGGGTTTACCTTAATATGCTCCAAAATGGCAAACCTATAATTCTTAAGAGGGGCATTTTGTTAAAAATAATAATAACAGCGCCCTGTTTAAGCATTCTACAAAATACCCCTCTTATAAGAATTATAACTATACTGTGAAAGATCCATAAGATTTTTTTAGTCTGTAAGGGTTTTTTATGAGTGTCAGTAGATCATTTTAAGTTTTTTTGTATTATATTTTTGTATGTATTTTTTAACACACTAAGTGTTTTTATTTATGGTACCTTTAAGAACATCAATTAGGTAATTAAGGATCTTTAAAATATGAAGAGTGCGTGTTTTTATGTATTAGAGTCCATTTGTTCGAATGCAAGAATATTTTTGGTTAATATTGGTTATTTTACATCGCCACGTTTCACACTTCTCACAATTTTTGGTGACATTTACCCATGTATGATTCTACATATTGACTGATATTGGTTACAATGTCATGCACTGATTGGAGATTATGTGCATGACATGACCTGTCTAACTAATGCACCAGCCCCTTTTTCTGTTAAAGATCAGGAGCGCAGTGTTTGATCTACCCCCTTCCCCTCACATGGTTCAGCCAGCCTTCTCACTCTTACCTCCACTCACTGGCTCTTCTATTGCTCAGGTCACTACTTGCTTTCACTAGATGTGCACTATAGGCAAAAGAAATATAAAGTAGTGAGTACATGGATCTGTTGGCAGCTCTTTCATGAGGAAATTGAAGCAACAGACGATGGATAACAGTTAGTAATGCTAAGGGGAAAGAAACAGCAGAAGCATTCGTGCATTGTTGGCAAGTCTTGTATGGAAGCCTAGGAAAGGAAGCAGACATGAACAAACTGAAGAGACAAGATAGCAGAAGAGGCAAATAATGGATGAATTATTTTCCTGATTGCTGGCTAACAAATACAGCTATCTCAGTCAGTAAT
The DNA here is from genome assembly GCF_019279795.1 of Protopterus annectens. NCBI lineage: Eukaryota > Metazoa > Chordata > Ceratodontiformes > Protopteridae > Protopterus > Protopterus annectens. The sequence goes on from NC_056741.1 coordinate 1,927,655,250, forward strand.
CTTCTTAATATGACAAATACTTACAAGTGTAATATTTGTAATCGGTGAATTGCATGTAGTGAATTTCCTCCATGTATGTCTGCAGCAGTGTTTTGCTGCTGTGCACCACATGGTCTCTAAGCTTTTGTAAGAGACAACATTAGCCAAGTTTCCTTTCTTTACATTTCATTGTTCCCTCCTTGCCTCATTATCTCTGACTTAACACTACTCTGCCATTTGTCTTCTATTAATTTGCTAACTAACCAGGTATAGTTGAAAACATCTTTTTTTATCATTCTGTGAAATCATTAACAGGATTGTGCACATTCACTTAAGATGAGACAGTGCAGGTTGGAAGCAAACCACTGCACATTTGCCTTTCAGCCAGAGTTGCTTAATCTGATTAAAAGTAGAGGAGTACTATTAAATATTAACTTAAAAACAATGTGGTGTGATTTAAATGATTATTTACTTGTCAACAATTTATTATATTCTGCAGTCATAGTGTTACATTCAAATAGAGACAGGGTCAAAAGTTTTGCAAAATGATCAGATTATGACCCATTATAAACTGTATCCTCATGCTTTATCAGTGCTTCCCTACTTTTAACACCCATTGTAAGAAGAATGCTAACGCATACTCTACTCCTCCTCCTCTCCTTGCCTATAGTGTTAACGTGGGGTATGGATGGACAGGAGAGAAAACAGACATAGAATCCATGAAACTGGAAAGTAGGAAAAAGCTATAGGATAGATACTGTACATGACTGAGAAATTCACATCAGATACTTGGGATAATGGAATGTCAGGCAGGGGAATAATGTAGAAAGGACTGAAGATGATAAAGAGTGGGAAAATAATTAAAAATGGCACAAAATATTGAAGCAGTTGTAAAATCTGTATGCTGGAAAAAGAATTCAAGTGGGAACAAAAGTGGTGCAGACGTCAAAAGATAAAAAACGGTGTAGCTAGGAGAAGGATGAACCTCATATTAAAGGAGGAAGACATTAAGTGGTTGTTGAAATAGGCAGAAGAAATGTAAAGTATTGAGATGAGAAGAGTCTGTGGGCAGCTCTTTAATGTTGGAATTGAAGGAAGAGAGAATGGATAACATATAGTGGTGCTAATGGGGAAGGAAACAGCAGAAGCATTCATGGATTGTTATAAAAGCTTGTATGGTAGGCCTAGAAAAGGAAGGAGTAATGAACATACTGAAAAGACAAGAAAGTGGAAGATGCAAGTAATGGATGAAGAAATTGGAGAGGGAGAGATTAAAATGCAATTGAGTAGGTAAAAAAATGATACGGGATTGATGACATCCATATAGATTACTACATGGTTGTTTGTGTGTGGGGGGGGAGGGGGTGGCAGGTAAACTGATGCATGTGCAAAGGGAAATCATTGTGCTGCCTAATATGATTAGAGAAGTGGTAGTAGAGAACCAAGGCACAGAAGACCTCACGAGACTGCTAGATGTCCTGAGATTAATTACTGAGTGGGAAGCATTGGATAAGCCAACCTGGAGTAAGAGCAGGTGGCATTGGTCAGCTGTGCTCTTCACTGACAAGTGGGAGGCCAAAGCAGCAGTGAGACAGGCCTGTAGGCTTGGTGCTATCAAGACACTCTGGCTAGCCTCATTAGGATGCAGGCGGGAGTATGTTCACACAAAGCAAGATGTTACATACCATGCAGTGATGTCAGTGTCCACGTCAACCAGCCAGGAATGGGGAATGGGATAGGGCCCAGCAAATAACTCTATCCTCACACCAGATTAGGGCAGGGATATTTTTTGATAGTGCACTGCAGCTGGATAGTTCCATGGCTTGGGATAATTATGTTTGTCCTTAAATATAGACAGGCCTTGTCTGGGTCTGAAGCCAACCCCTCACGCTGTTGGGATAAGGGCCACACTAAGGTAAACCAGGTACCATAGTATGAAAGGAGGTGAGGTAGAGTGAGGAGTGGAGGGATCAAAGCACTTTTCTTGGCTGTCTGGATGACATCTGTCCAAGGACTAATATGTTCATCATCACCCATCCAAAAAAAAAAAAAATTATAGCTCCAATGAGGCAAACATTTTCTGAGGAAACTGGGCTCTCACACAGAGTGATGCAGCATGTTTACACTCTGCAGAACAGGAAACAAATGGCTAATATTGGGTAGTTGCCTGATAGTTGGCAGGCACAACAGGCAAAAAGATATAGTAAAAAATTGGCATCATCATGCTACTTTATCAGATTTGTGAACCCAATGAACTACAAGCCATATTGAATGAAAACTTCAACTTGCCACAAGGCTAGAAAGAATAGTTCCTACATAGACTGCTAAAGCTCAGATGGGTTTTATGAACGGGAGGTTGCCTACAGGGTTTACTTTCATTTTGTTGAAAGTTACAACATTTTTGAGTCGTTTCATTGACTCATATGGTTGAATTCGTGAATGTCATTTTTACCATATGTCAAAAGTGATAAAAATGACATTCAACATTTGAAACAGTTCAAATGTTGCTTTAAAATCACTGTTCAAGTCAGCGGTGATTTTGCAAGAACCAATCACTTTGTTGCTTTCAGTTTTACACATTCAACAGGTTGTGGTTCAAAGTTTTCACCAGTCACCCATGTGATTACACAATTTTGGAATCCGTGTAAGTATCGTTCAACAAAATGATAGTAAACTGCCTACAGATTGCTGAAAACTACTTACAAATATTATGAAATTGGCAGCAGGAGGGTCAGAAGGCAAGAGAGCAGTCCTATTCTGTTATCAAAAACCATTTGATACAGTGATAAGTTATGTTTAACTTGTTGAAGGACGTAGGCTGTGGATAGAAGTTCCAGACAAGAACCCATACTGTCTAGGCAATGATGCTTGAGCACAGCAGTCAGTGAGAAGACTTCAAGAAAAGTGATGGTAGGTGCACTCAGGAGGCCATGTAAGAAGTTCTGGCAAACTCATTAGATCTTGTAGTTGTCTAGCAGACACGTAAAACATAAGGAACATTGCTCCTATTCTCAACAACAGAAACTTAATTTTATTGTCTATAGCACCATAACTTTTTAAAACTGATTTGGAAATACCAACCCTCTTAATTTGTTATCATGTGAATTAATTTTTTAAACTGTGTATCAGTTGATAGTAAATTCATTTCGGGTGGTGCTAGATATATTTCTTTTAAACCCATTAAATCCCCTTTATTTTGTAGAATAAATTTTAAGTTATTTATTTTGCATTAGTGGTTTATACCACTGATATTTAATAAAACTACATTCATATTAGCAACAATAGATCAAAAGAACTATGATCAAATAAAAAAGTGCACCTGCCCAAAAAAGGCATTTCATTAAAGACAACTGACGTCCAGATAAGTCCATTGGAGCTGAACTCCCTATCCTACTTGGAGGTCAAGGTAAAATATTTAGAGTTTGATATTCATTGAAGGCTTCCTTAGAAAATAAAACCATTAAAGATAAACCATTTCAGTTTTTAATATTGCCAGAAAATAAATCTTATTCCTTTCCATGAATGTTGTTTCCTTATTTTTTAAAAAAAAACATTTTTTGGAGGGAGGGGGTGTCTGTAGGAAAATACTCATAGACGTTGACTAGCACTTGATTAAAATGTTTGTTTTTAAAAGCAGTTGAGAAAATTAGTTTTCTTTCCAAGAAAGAGATAAGTCTTACTGTAACAACTGCCGTTCAAAGTTCTGTCAGAATTTTCAAATGACTGCAGCCCTTTTTTAGCAGTCCTGGGAAAAAAGCTTTACAGTGCAATACAAACAAAATGAAACAAATTCTAAACAGTTACAGCTGTCATATGGAGAAAGTAAACAAAAATGCAAGCACATTGAAAAACATGCATACATATATAGAGAATGTTAATGAGATGGAACTATGTATACTGATGACAAGAAAATGAAATCAAAAAAGGGTATTAAATATACATATGACAGTAAATGTACACAGCACTAAACTGATTACCTAGCTAATGAAAAGAACAAGGTATTACGCAATTCACTTAGTATATGCTTCACTTATCAGTTTCTGAGGTAACATCATACGTATACAGGGACATTGTGTAATGAGAACCATTTATTTAATTCTTATTTGAAAACTACTGGTCTGAGTAGTGGTGGTAATTCTAAAGTTAACCAACAAATATCATTGCAGTGATTTTTGGATTTTGCGATAGATATCGTATGTAGGAGGGAAAACTCAAACTGATCAAAGGCTGGTACCAGCTGATGATACCTATTAAAGATGAAAGATTAGTGGAGTAAAAGAGGTTCTGAGTGATCTTTAGTGGCTTGTATTTCAGCACATGCATCAGTTTATGCAATCTGAGTTGCGTAAGGGAAAGGCAATGATGCGTTCTGGAATGAGAAGCAGTCGCAAGTGCTGCGAACTTCATTTTAATATATTCTGAACTGCAAGACACACACACACACACACACACACACACACACACACACACACACACACACACACACACACACACACACACACACACACACTGTTTCAGTATGTGCACCATAAGAAATAAATGTACTTAAGTCTAATCATCTCCTTTTTAATAAATGTACAATGCTAGCTATATCTTCTGTTACTAAATTCATGTCCCATTTGTTGTTATATAATTATTTCCTAATTTCCTACATTATTCCCCCCAGATTTTCTAGACAACTCACTTCAATCATATCTCACCTACTTTTCAAAGAATTTGTATAATAACAATAGCAAATCATATCTTTGCCTAGTAATTCAGGACAATGCAGTTTACTTGCTCATTTGTAATCTAGCTATCATAAAACAAATCATGTAATTCTAGTGTAGTAAATAAAAATATGACCCAACGCTTCCTCCACATGCAACACTTTGACAGAACACAGTCTTTCTTCCATCATGTTATATCCCATTTCTGTCTTAATGGCATGTTTTATGAGTTAATCACAAGAAAAATCATTCCATTGTGGTCAAACTGCTACTTTTATTATCTGTTCCTTAAGCATTGCTTGTTTGTGTACAAGTTATACTTCTCAGATATTAATTTCAAAAAATTAAAACTATCTTCACTAGTTAACACTCCTTAACATCTGAAGAAGCGTAGTTATCCTACACGAAAGCGCTCATTTTTTTTCTCAAATAAAGACGTTTTATATTAGAAGCAGAGTTTTTCATCCTGTGGTGATTCCTTCTGTTCTTGCTGTTATCAGTTTCAAAAAATTGTGACATAATATCCATGGTATAGATATAGCAGGCCTTCTCTTAGTAAACAGCTGAGTTATGTCACTAAACTAGAGCTTAATTTTCTTAACAGTGACATTCAGTACAGTATGACCCTAATGCTGCTTAATTTTACTCAACTTCACAAAATCAGCAATCACGTACACTTGATATGACATTGTCTCATCACTTTATCATTACCACCCCTTTCAGGATCTTTAAAACTACATATAAATGGAGTGAAACAACTATAACCTAACCTGTATTTAATAAACCTAAACCTGCTTTAATCATGTAACAGCTGAGAGGTTATTCATGCTGGATAGCTGTTTATATATACATGCACATATAGCTACACTGCATGGAAGGTGTTTCTTTAATGTACAGCAGAAATAGGCTTTGTACAACTATAGTACAGATATCCCTGAATTTGGCACTAGTGTTTTCCTGGCATTTCTGCCACACTGGCCCTACACATTGCAGACCATATCTCTGACTCTCAGCCCTTTCCTGGCATTTATGGCACACTGGCCCTATACATTGCAGACCATATCTCTTCCTCTCAGCCCAATGGTCCTCTTGTACTACCAGTTTTATTTATGCACGCTTGTATCATTGGCAGTTTCAGTATTTTGACCGGAAATGTCAGTGTAGCAATTTTCTTCAGACATCTCATAAAAGTGGCAGATATCAGAGTTCCATGACAAGCCACGATGATTTGTCTTCACCCAAAAAACAATCTGTTATATATTGAATGACATTCCCCCTTGGAAGAAGGTGTGAACAATTTTATTGCTTTAAGTCATGAGATAGCATAATGTTGTAGTCAAATATATGGTTATATATTAAATGCAGATGACATATTAAAAAAAAATCAAAGCTGAGTCATCAGAATGGCAAACATAGCCTCATATGTTTGTCGACTAAGTATTTTGAACTTAAGTTTGCAATGCATTCCTTTCTTCAGTCTGACAGATTCATGAATGGCATTTCTGATTGACATCCAGGGTAAAGTGACTTTCTTACACCCCAAAGCAAAGTTTTATTTTTGCTTTTGGTGATTATCACTAAAGTTAGATGTAACATGTTTTATTAGTTTAGGTCATGAAGTATAATCATAAAAGCCTCGGCTGAAAATGGTTAGTACATACTGTGTTCAAAAGTACTTTTAAGTGTGTCATTACATTACAGAAAAAATGGTACAGTAACATCGGTAAGGGTACATTATCAGTTTCAAGGCTAAACAATTCTAAAATTAATATAGAGTCATGGGGTCTGTGGATGGAGGGAGGGGGCTTGCCTCTCTGCAAAATGCTTGTTTTTTGTTACAAAAAGGTACTTATAATAGCAGTTTGATTTTTGCTATGTTTGCAACAGTTAGCATAAGTGCCTCACAGAACTTGATCCTTCATTTCTGTTCTTGGCTAGAAATCCTACACATGGATTTTGGCAGATGGTGGTGGTGTTTTTTGTTCTTCCCACTAGGTAAAGCTATGCTGTGAATGAAACTGAGCATTCAAATGTTCTGTAGGTGTACATGCTTTGCAGGTATGGGTGCATATGTCCTGAAATGAGGTGGCCTCTTTTCCAGGATTAGTATATTTGTTTAATGCTCATCGACTGCCAGTAGACACTGGCTCACCCACAACCCTGAACTGGATTTATTTGGTAACATGAGAAGTAACTTATCAATGAATGGATTCATTAATTTAATGAATGACTGAGTGACTATTGTTTTGAGAATGATGGCTTTCTAACATAATTAAATATACTAAAAAGAACACTCAGAGCTGCTGCAGACCCACCAAACTGTGTCTGGATATTTCTCTTGTTTGCTATATTTTTATCCAGCATATCTATATAATATATCAGGGGCTCATGCACCACCCCATGCTCACATAAACATACATACATGTACATGCTCCCACAAACACACACATGCACACTCATGTAACCCCCATACATATACACAGGAGCACAGAAACAGTCTTATGTGGTCAGTAGTCTGAAATGACACCTGGCACTGATTCTGACATCCAGAATGTTTTCTTTGAAACAGTTGGGAAGATAACTTGACATTTACAAATACTTGTTTTATATTTTGCTTTCTTTTTGTCAAACTGTATTGTGCTTAGTTATCTGATGTTTACCTTATGTCATTGCTACGAAAGACTGACTTGGCTTCTTCATGTTGCCATACTGTATTATGTTAATTTGTTTTGCATTTATGGTTCTGTTGTTTCGATGTTTTACTTCTAGTGAGCTATTCCTGGATACCAAGTATAGTTATTTAATGAAGAAGTGTTCATATGATATATCCTGTTTTGTTACTAAGATATTGGAGGAATTCCATACATAATATTCACCAAGCAAACAATTAACATTTCTGTAACGTATGATATATAAGAACAAAATGTAACAAGCATGGCACTTCATTCTGATCAGCCAGATGTTAGAAAAACATTAAAATATTTATTTGTCTTTAAGTAATACAATGATATTTGTAATTATGAAAGAAAACCACACTTTCTGATATTTTCAGATGAAAGTGGATCTCTGTTTTTAATTAAGTTCAACCAGATATTTATTTTAAAAAGTTCTGGTATAACATTTTCAAACATACACTTTTCACTTGTTCATATCAAGGTCATTACAGCAATGAGGATGTCATAACTGATTTAATAGTTTTTACTATGCCAGTGAAGCCTCATTTGTGGGAAAAGAAAGAAAATTGTGCCTGTATTATCCCCTAATTATATCTTTAGCTCGGATTCTAACAAATCACACTACACCATCCTGACATAAAATCCTACCTCAGATAGTAAACAAGCATTGGTTTTACTGATCTCCAGATGGCATTTGTCTGACTTTTCCACTGACTCCCAATGTTTGCATTTGATTAGGAGAGGGAGTAACACTTTGAGAAACTGCAGTAATCTGGAAAGCTCATGTAAAGGCATGGCAGCTGGACAGATTTGCCGTCTTTCTACCAGTAGCAAAAGCCCTTAAGTGAATGAGAACACCGATTGCTCTTTTATTTACAAGGCCTTGGATAGTTAAAAGCAGTTGTCAGCAGTCTGCCCAGTACAATGCATGTCTCTCATGGGAGTTAATAGTACAGTGTGGGAGGGGTGGTATCTTTATGTCAATAGCTGCTAATGGTCAGTTGAATGATGCTCTGCGACACCCCCAAGACCCGGGGGAGGGAACAGTCTGTATTGTATTAATGGCAATCTGTTGGGGCAGTTACAAATACAAGCAAAGCAGTTTTGCTAGAAAAGCAGGGAGAGGCTGCTTTGCCATTTCCTTAGCTTCTCTGTGTGATCCCTCGTGCTGGTTTGTTTTGCTGTATCCTCACTGAGAGAAAAAAAAATTGCCATAAGGATATTGTTCCTGTGCATGCGTTTAAAGGAAGTTGCAGCTGCTTCCAGCTACAATCTCATTCTCTCTCTCTCTCTCTCTTTCACTCACACACACACACACACACACACACACACACACACACACACACACACATGGACACACACACACGCACTCACACATGCACGCTCTGAATGCTCTGTTTTGGAAGGCTGTGTCAGACTGCCTTTTACCCGCAGTGGGTATGTCATTACCAGCTGAAGAGGAGTCAGATACCAGTAAAGGTAAGAAAACAATGTCAATTAAAATGGATCACTAAGTGTCAGGGGCACATTTTCAGATACACGCATTTTTTTTTTTTGTCTGAAGGGATTCTTTTAGTGTACATGCAGAGCAGAGAAATTTCTCCTAACAAACAGACTTTGTCTGCCGTTCCTGTCTACTTCAGGACCAAAAGCAGCAGGCATCCTGTGTAGCTTCTCAGAACAGTTAGTTTCTTAGTCTTAGATGGGATGGTGGTTTGATAGTAAAACTGTTACAGAAAAGTATTCATTCTGAAAAATAAAGGAAGACTTGGGATTTAATAAATTACAGAAATGGTTCAGGTCAGCTAAAGGGTATCTCTCACATGCCAACAAGATGAAAGGATAGCGGCATGACTAATGACGCTAAATTATTTGTGAGGCATATTACAGCCTTATGGTGGGATAGATCATGTCACAATGCAATAGAACACAGATAGCTTAAATGTAATTATTCGTATGTGTTGTCTAATTGGAAAAACTTAAAAAAACGACTTTTTATGTAGGAAATAAGCAGTTGGTATAGAGTAATTATGCTTTGTAATGTATCAAAAGTGGAACAGATACATAATGATGCCATTAACTACAAGATTACAGGCAGGACAATAGGGAAATTGCATTCACTATTATGCAAATAATCAGGATTTTTACTACTTAGAAGGGTGGTCATAATGAAGAGCAGCAGGTTTTGTATAAAGACGAATTGCTCTTTGGAATACTTGGATATTTTCCTTAACAGGTTTATTTGTCATTGTTCTGTTCACGGAGTATTTTAAACAAGTGTGCGTGTGCAGTACTGTACAAATAAACTACTAGTTTTATTAGCTGGAGTGGGCCAGTATGACCCTTCAGTGGTAATGCCTTCTACCAGTATTTTTGTTTGATAAAAACTGAAAAATATAGGGGTAATCCATTATAATCATTCACACAACATATGACACAGGACCATAAGAATTACTCTACTGAAATGGAAAAGGCAGATTTTCTTGAGTAATATGAATTCCAAACATAAAACTAGTTAAAACTTAAAATATTTTAACCTGACATTGTAATACCACAAGGCTTTCCTGTGGTGCGCAATGATACCTTTAATTGTCTGTACCTGTGCATGGTAGCTATGTGAGATGTTCATATGCATGTATGTGTGTGTGTGTTTCATGTTTCTGTGTCTATGTATTGCTTGATGTGTAAAAATATACACATGTATTTATGAATTATTCACTGCAAGGGTGTGTTATGCTGAAGAAGCAAATCTTTTGTACACAGGTGATGGACTTTAGAATACTTTCCTCCGTAAACTTTTCTCTGGTTTAGTCTAGTGTTACTTTAATGCCTAGTGTTTTTTCTTTCAAGTTTGTAGTTTCATGCTAAAATATGTTATCCACTCCTGCGGGGCTGATGTAATGCTGAACAATGACTGATGCGGTATTGTTATCAGAAACCTTTTAATGATTGCTTGTTTTGATGTCATTACTGATGCAGAATATGAATGATTGTTTCTGATGGCATCACTTCTTGTTACGATACACATTTACTGTGGTTAGAATAATCTAAGTACAGAACTGTATATGCCCAGCTAAGCATGTGGAAGTTAATTAAGATGTCGATGGTACATGTTCCGGTATGTGAATGCATTGGTACGTGTTCCGGTATGTGAATGCCTTACACAGCTTATTTAATGGCAGATTAGTTAAGCCTTATTTTCTCACAGACTAGTGTCCAGTATCATGTAACATGTAATTATGTTTCCCACAGTTGGCATCAGTAATAGCTTGTAGAATTATGTCTTTATGTATTATGCCTGTATTTCTGTTTGTTTTATGAACGGGATAGTTTTTTTCATGGATCCAAAGTGTTTCGTATAAGAGGGGGAGCTACTGAGGGAAAGCTCTGCAGTACATACTTAAGGAAAATGAATTTGTTTAATAAGTCAACCTAAGTAATGTTTTACAATGCTGGAGGAATATGGAGAGAACATGAATATTGTCAGGAAACAGAGTGCAGAAGCATGAAATAAATCCTGGTCTGAGAGGCAGGAGCTCTAAACATTGTAATGTCTAGCTAGGGCAGCTAAATAGGACTGGAATGAACACAAGACAAATCCTGTAGCATTTGAAAGAATTATTTCTAACAAATACCAGAAAGTTATTTACTATGATATTCACATGTCATTGATATGTGTGTATTCTGCAATGCTCCAATGATTATGCACAAAGATATTTTTAATCCCAAGATAAAAAAAAAAAAATTATAGGAGAATCTATACAACATGGAAGAGTATGTAAACCCATATTAATAAGGAATGTTGTACTCTTCCTTTCAGATTTTCTTTAGAAGTGCATAACAAATGCTAGTCCTGGCTGTAATCCAAGCTCCTAATGGGAGTCCTGAATATGTAGCCACTTAGAGGTTTGAATTCCCCAGGCTCAGGTTGTCATGGCATACTACTGTCAGCATTAGTAAGTGATTACAAATGCATATCAGCTAGGGGTGTTTGTCAAATATTTAGGAGACCACATTAAATAACAATGTAAAAATAAAGTAAAGTAAACTAAATTAATCAAATTAAATAAGCAATATAATGGTATAAAAAATCAAAGATATTTGTTTTTAAGACACTACCAGAAAACTACGCATAAGTAATAATTTCTACTTGTGCACTTGTGTTAGTTTATCTCAGGCATTAAGTCCTAATGGACTTCGAGAAGTATGAGTAATGTAATGCCATGTTGACATTTTGAACTGCCATGTATGTATCAGAATGATTTGGGTGGGAGGCTGCAAATTTTTTTTGCTCCTGGCAGCTAACCACGAACTACGCTCACGGTCTGTTTTTACCCGCTGTGTTTCCTAAACCCAGCTAGCTACCCCATGGACTAACTCTGGCCATTGTTTGAGGCAGGTAAGGAGACCGAGGCACCTGGACAATATCATATTACTGCTGAGGATTGTTTTCTTCTACTGCCCACCAAACGCGCTGCCTAATAACACATTGTAGTGGGTCATGCAATGGATAACAGTGCTGCACTACCATTCAAATCCACAAGGGGTTGATGTCTGCAGGACTCCTCAGTCACCCTCAGGCAATGCTGCATAGTTATTCCCCTGAACTCCACCAGGGAAACCAACCATGTAAATGTGTCCCAAGAGTGTGATCCCTCCCTACAGGATGAGCATGCCCATCCATGCTGACTGTGTTTGTCAAGTGCCAGAGCCGCTATTTGAACTTGTGCATCCTGGGCCATAATCAAGGCTTTATCCCAATACTCCACCAGTGCAGGGTATGTATCGACATTAGTTTTAAAGGAAATCAACAATCTACTTATTCTGATTGTAAGAGAAAGCATGGCATGCATTGTTAATATATTTGTCATATTTAATATATAATGCTGTAGTTCTAGAGAAGGTCATATCAATGAGCTTTTAAGTGATACAATAAATTCTCTGAAGTGATTAGATTTGCTTTTTTGAAATAGATATGTGAAAGAATAGGCTTTTCTGACTTTAGCAGACACACAGCAGCCAAAGTTTTAATTATTGTGCATGATTGTCCATAGACCCAGAGCTGGATCATGGTAAAATGGGGCCCTAAGCAGGACCAGCCCCCCCCATCAGTATGTACACTATTTTATTCTTTACTTTTGAAATAATTGCAGAGATGTGGATTTAATTTAAAACTTTGTTATACTTTGTTGGCCAGGTTAGAAATCTAGGCTAGTAACATCTTTTCAGAGGAGACTCAAGGCAGTATTCATTCTACTAAGGGAAACTTGGCCAGGGTGTCAGAGAACTTCCCTTATACTTTTCAATATGTATCACGGGATCATTTACATTCACTTCAGCTACCACAAACTTACCGAAGGAATGGCACACTCAGGAGTACAATACCTCCCTTATGCTACTCTGTAGTGTCAGCAATCCATCTGTCTGGTGTGGGAACAGAACCCCACAGCCTCCTGCATCAAATACAAATGTACCACCTGTTATGCTGCTAACATTAATTTCAAAATTTATAGCACAATCACTGATGGCCATTTGTTAAACAAAACAAACCAGTTGCACTTGAAAACATACTTAGCATGGACAACAGCAAGCTATTCTTCCCTTGAAATTCACATTCATTGAAAATTCATCTGGCCATTGGAGGATAAAGTGTACCTTGGTCCCCAGACTGTTTTCAAACCATGAGCCCCTGCATACATCTTTAGGACCAAGCATAAATGCATGTTCTTTTATTCACCTTCTTGATTGTTTTAAATTTTGTTTAATACAGCACTATTTCTTATTTAAAACAAAAAAACATTTGTTACAGTGCATTTTAAATTTGTAGTTTTGAACATGTTTTTCTAGTAAGCAGTGAAACAAAATGTATGAATCAATACTGACAAAGTACCCATTTCAGAAAATTTCAACCAACTATAATGACTGACAGAAATTGTCAGCGAGTTGCCAAAGGGTCTGACAGCTGGTATAGAGAATTAAGACTTCTTCCTCCTGTACCCATGGTACAGGGTTTGATCCTGAGCAGGTCACTTAATTAACCAAACTTCCATCTGTAATGGGAGCATTTCTCAAACACACACACACACACACACACACACACACACACACACACACACACACACACACACACACACATACTCACATGGCAGTTTTCTTTGCAGGTGTGTGTGTGTGTGTGTGTGTGTGTGTGTGTGTGTGTGTGTGTGTGATGTTATTACTTGGAAGAGAACTGGCAACACGTCTTTGCCGTGGGTATGAGTGTTCCATTCAGCAATCATTCAAATGCTGTATTGTTCTTCTAAGTAGCTAGCCCCAAAGCAGTAGAAGTACCTGCACTGCTGCTGCTGTTTGGGTTTGAATCTCGTGTGTACATTACATTCAGGCCTGAATACCAGGCAACTCTCACATGCACGAATGTCTTAAAGCAGATGCTTAAGCAGGGTATCAATTTGATGTCATGAAACTTTTTTTTTAATTAAATTTTTTGTTGTGGCTGGCCCCCCTCTGATAGTAGCAGGCCCTAGGCAACTACCTAGGTTGCCTAGTGCAGGATCTGATCTTGCCTAGACTTCTAATGATGGTCATCTTTGTTTATTCCATAGTTATCATTTTTTCTATTTTGTCAAGTCTCAGTATACTTCCTTTTCAGATATTAAAGGAAAGGTCATTACTGCTGCTCACTGTGTATGTTTCTTTTTAGACAGTTCTGGAAAATTCTTAATATTTGATTGAACTACATTACCCAGTTTTCATCAATCACAACGTTTCATTTTCCATATCCCAACTGTCAGTTTTACATAAAAAAAGAATAGCCTGTAAAGAAGGGGATCTGGTGCACAGCCTAGGGTATCACTGCTAACCCCTATTAGATAGTCAAGTAATCCCCCACCATGACTTGCTGCATCTGGTTACGTAGTAAGCATTGCATCCACTGAATTATTTATGGACTGATATTTTATACAAATAATTTATCAGTTATGGCCTTATGGTGCATAATGTTGAAGGTCAGAATCAGCAATATTCACTTTCAGTCCTTCATCAAGTGTTACGGATACCTCTTCAAAGAATACAGAAAAATTCAAAGACAAGCTCTTTCCTTAACAAATGCTGTACATATTGTTCCATATCTAACAAAATCAGAACCCCTCTGTTGTTTTGCATAAACTCCATTATGGAGTGTTGTATAATTCTATGGTGAGTACTGGTCAGACTGGTAAAGCTAAAGTTGCTGATGATGATGTGACTCCCTCTGTGTGAGGCGGCACCCCAGGACCTCTCAGCATACATCAGGGGTATACCATCATAATAATATTTGATTTAAAATGACCGATAGGAGCTTGGTTAGACTTTCCTGGATTCTGCAGAGGAAACCATCCAGCATGATGCCTGGTCCATAGAACCAGAGCTTATAGTTTTACTTGTGATTCTAGTTATCATACTTACAGTTATGTAAGGTCTGTACAATTTAATAAACATCTATGTAAATGGGAAGTTTACACAAAAGTATTCCTCAGTTAAACAGACCATTAACACAATTATTTTTTTTATCACTAAAGTGCTATATTACAATTTTTCATTTTCAAATTTCTAATGTTAATAAAGAACATCTTATTGTTTTCAATGTATGAGACTGAAATAATTTTGTAGTCAGATGTGTGACATTTGATAAGTAGTAACTGTACCTTTTTAATCTAGACCTGTTTTTACAAATGGGGTAAGGCATGAACACTGAATAGTACCTTTTTTTTCATTGTATAGCTTATTAATTATTTGATATCATCAAAAGTGTTTTTGTTGAACTTATAGGTAAGTTATCAAGCATGCAGATGTTTTACTATTATAAAACTCATTGATAGTATCTGTATTTGGGTCATTTGTAACAGTATTACAGTCTGCTGTTTTATGTACATAATTTATTCCATCACAATTTCCACAGGCAAAATCTTGGAAGGATGATTTACTTAGGAATGAATTAAATTTTACTTTTAGACTTTTAGATTATGTATCTGTGATTGTGTCACTACGTACATTTGTGTGTGCATGTGCGTGTGTGTGTGTGTGTGTGTGTGTGTGTGTGTGTGTGTGTGTGTGTGTGTATGTGTGTATATGTGTGTGTGTGTGTGTGTGTGTGTGTGTGTGTGTGTGTGTGTGTGTGTGTGTGTGTGTGTGTGTGTGTATAAGATGATGTGAGTATATGTATATGTATATTTAGGATCATAGGAGATTACTAGGCTATCAACCTAGAGGTTACTTTAAGCCTAGCCGTTTCAACCCAATGTAATACCATAGAAATACTAGTCAATACACAAGACTGCATTTAGTGATGGCTGCCCATGTCCAGGAGGGTTGTGGGCTCTATCCCTGGTAACAATTTATGGTGCCCCATCCACTCATCCAGGTTCTTCTTGAACAGTGTCATAGAGGTGCTCTGTTTCACATGACTTGGTAGCTGGTCTAAAGACGTGACAATCGCTGGGAGATTAATCAGTCCCACCACCATGTCCTATTTAAGTTCCAGGCCATATTTAGGTCCTAGGAATGGGAAGCCATAGTCCCATTTGATTTATGGATATGCAGCAAGTTCATTAGGTTCGGGTGTTTGATTGCTTTGTAGACCAGGCATAAGTCTCCCCTAGGAAGACTATATGATACAGAGTATAGTGACAGGAACTTTAGTCAGTCTGTGTAAGGCACATGTTGGAGCCCCTTGATCTTCTTTGTTAGAAACCTCTAAGGTCTCTCCAATTGCTGCAGGTGTTTAATATGGTATATGCCAAATGGGGCATTATACTCAATTATGGGCTGGATAAGTGCAGAGTATAGGGGGTTTATAATTTCATTTGCTCTCAAGACGATGCCTTTACTAATCAAATGCGCTACATAGAAAGCTTTCCTTACTATAGTAGACATGGTTGAAATTAAGGTCACAGTCGAGTTATGATCCCAGGTCCCTTACCACTTCATGGGTACTTATGGTATTGTTGTTGATTTGATAGTGTGAGGGGATATATTGTTTGTGCTGAAGGGGATGATGATGCATTTCGTTACATTCAGATTGAGACAGCAACTAAACACCAGTCACTGGTTTGTGTGAGACCCTTCTGGAGTACACAGACATCATTTGGGGTTTCAATGATTACACCTAGTTTGCAGTCGTCTACAAACTTGGTCAGCCACAACCCTAGTTTTGAGCTGAACTTCTGAGAAGTACATACCAAACAGCAGGTGGCCCAGCACTGACCTCTGTGGCACCTCACTGGTAACAGGTCTGCTGGTTGATGTGGAGTCACCCACTTTGACAGTGTGTGTTCGGTTTGTGAGCCAGTTAGCAACCCATCTTACAATGAAGGGGTTTACATCCAGTTTGCAAAGTTTGTCGGTAATGCCTGAATGTGGGATTGTGCCAAAAGCCTTTGCCAGGTCAAGGTATACTATTTGCAGAGATTTGACCTTGTCAATAGCCTTGGTCACATTTTCAAAGAATTTCAAAGAAGTCACACTTTGGCATTTATCTTACTGAACAAATACCCCAGTTTGAAAGACCTCACTGCTTTCTAACCAACAGAATCAAAAAGAGCTAGGATCCCTTAGCTACCCAGACAGATTAAGTAATTTTTCACTTTATTCAGTCTCATATAGATTCTTCTGTGGAGATATCAGTCTTTCATTTTAGGCTATGAAAGATCCGGTTTTACTAGATCTTTTCCATCTCAGAAATGCCAGTAATGTTAGGAAAACAACTCCACAACTCTCAATTTGTATTAAACCACACACAAGACTTCCTCAAGGGACAGATTAATTGCCTAAACAATTCTCTAGCTATGTGACAAACTTCTCTTGCATATTAAACCATGTAGCACCTTAGCAACCTTCAAGTCCTGATGTCTGCACAGGTTTACATAACTTTGCCCCAAAAATTAGCAGTATGGATCTTACCAAGAAAGGAAGTATATCTAATGACCATATTTCCTAGGCTGTAAACATATGTAGTTGGAACTGCCTGCCTAATATGGACCTACAAACCTAATAAATGAAAAGTTCTTTAATTGTCTGCCTTTGTGTGTCCTTTTTGTCTTACCACAAAGGACTTTTTTGCACTGTTGGGACTTAGTGTTTGCTCTGTGGCTGCCCAGAGATCCCTCTTGTTGTTTGATTTATCAGTGTTATTTCTCAATTTTGATAGTGGAACGTATAACTTTATTTTGAGAGGTACTATAATCTTTGCCCACTGACAGAATTAGACTATAGTCCATTTTCCTGTTTTGGTTATTTTTCAACAAGAAGAGCTGGCAGTGTGTTCTGCTTATTACTCTTACTAAGGCGTCCAATATTACTCCAAGCAATAGTAACACAAAGTAAAATCATTAAATGTTAATCAATACATAATTCATTGAGTAAAACACTGATTAGGCAATAGGCAGCAAGTCAGGAGGGGGGGGCTTTCCCACCTGCTCAAAAGGAGTTCCTTGTGGCATCTCACAGGGTTCTATACTAGGAAACTTCTTTTGGACTATTTTTCTTGGATATAAAAAAAAGGAGAATTGTCTTTGGAGAACCAAATGCATTGACTACTGATAACTAGATAACATAATATTGTCAAAAAGAATGAAGTTTACCAAAATGGTCTACAAAAATACAGACATTATGCAATGGAAATGACCTCAACGTTAACATCAGTAGATGCAGCATCTTGAGATATGTTCAAAATGACGAAGAATTATTACAAAGTAAATGGCCTCATCATAAAAAATAACAAAATCATTAAAGATCTATGGGTACAGTGAACAATCTAAACTTTGGCCAGTGTTCTTATCTGCCAGTGTAACCTACTCCATCATTCCAAGAGCAAGTCTTTTGGAATCTGTCCTCTGGTGTAAACTTGTTTGTATATAGGCCTTGTGCAGAAGTAAGTCACTTACACCAAAACAAGACTTTCAGAGTCAGAGCAGGATTAAACAACAGCAAGTCACTTAAACAAAGGGCAAGTCTTTTGGAATGTCACCCAAGGTCTCAAGACACCACTAATGAGCAGATGTTTCTCTGTCAGAATGTAAAGTCCTCCACAAACATTTATTTATTTATTTTTGTCTTTTGTTTACCAGAACAGTCCAACTGGGCACAAGTCCCATTCTGAATGGAAAAGCTCCACAGCATGTTCTCTTTTTACCCATCCCTTACCAACTGAATATAATATGCACATCAACATTGTATTTTGCTTGCTGTCTTAATGCTTTGTTTCTGTACCTAGAGGCGGCATATAATTCATAAGGGTCTCTCCCTGCTACTGTGTGGTACTGCCCCTCCATCATTGGGATAAAAAGGCTAATATGCTGTTCCATGATTTTTTTTAAGTCTTCGAATTTTCACTCATTTACATTGAATTCCAATTAACACAACCCTTCTTATTAACATTTCACTTTAGTTTCCTTCAAAGGAAAGCCCCGACATAAGCCAGAGAGCACAAAATTCTGATTACTGACATTCCCCTGTTCTGAGATACTACAGTAGTAAAAGATCTAGAAGCTTTAAATCTACATGCTCCACTTATTTGAGTGCTTAATATGTACAGCCACGAAAAGAACATTACAAACAGACCAAATACAATTTAAAAGAAAAAAAGTCACTCTGTAAAGCTGCAAATAGAACAATACCGCCAAGCAAAGCACTCTTATAGAATCCAAGTGAACCAAGTGAAATAACAATAAAGAGTGCACCATGTAAGCCAAACCGAATAAAACTCCAAAATCTTCAGGTAAAACCAAAAGTCCACACTTTATTGAACAACAGATGAACAGACTGCAGTGGTATAAGCGCTTTCGCGTTGCTTCTCAACGCTTCATCAGATATAAATGCAGTATAAAACCCCCCTCCCTTTATACAAAAAACAGGTAGTGACATCACAACATTCAATAAAACAATTAAAAGCTTAATGTTAATGCTTTAAGGACCTGGAAGTTAAGAAAGGCTTAATAGATAACTTCTCATTAAGCCCAAACCTATGGGCTTGTAACCTCATTATCCAGTGGCTCTCCCTTTCTCAATCCTATTTTTATGTTGCCTAGCCTCTTCCCTGTGTTAACCAGTTCTAACACTTGAAGACTGAAACCATGTGTATTACCTAGCTCTGATATATGTTTTGCAAGTGCATTGACAATATTGCACTTGCTAATTGCATAAACATGCTCTCTGATGCGCTCGTAATGACCTTGTGGTCATCCCCACATAAAACATCGTGCAAGCTTTGCACGTTGCTACATATACTAGACACAAAGACTTACAAGTGGCATGTTGTCTAAATAAGTACCTCTTGTTAGTTATAGGATGAGTAAAAGTGTCAGTAGTAGATACATACTTACATTGATTGCACATATGGCATGGAAAGGTGCCTATTCTATTGCTCTGAGGCGCATCAGGTGACAGCGATCATAACATAACAGCCTGTTCAATGAAGGCATGTTCCTATATGCCACCCTAGGTCTTACGTCAACTAAAGAACTAATCGTGTCATCTGCCATTAAAATACTCCAATGCTTCTTGAATACATTCAGGATGCTATTATTTCTATTGGTGAATGGAATAATAATCCTATTATGGTTATCATTAGTCCTCCTATTGACAGAGTGAGAACGTCTATGTGTTCTATTGATCAAAGGTGCTCCATCAGATAATCTATGTGAGTCACCTAAAGAAATGGCTTCGGATACATGTCTCATGTTGTAACCTCTAGATAAACAGTGCCTAGTAAGTGTGTGTTTGTGTTCATTATAAGCTGTCGGCTGAGATGTTAGTTTGGAGATCCTGACCATTTGATTGGTAATAATGTTGTTGTATATGTGCCGAGGATGCATACTCTCACGATGTAACAGATTGTTTCTCCAACATTCCTTCCTATAAAGTTCAGTATCAAAGCCCTGATGGGTATTGATTATTCTAACATCCAAAAATCAATGGTGTTTAAAGAATAAGTACATTCAAAACTAAGGAAATCTGTGGTACTATTGAGGTATGCTATGAAACTCAAAAGCTGTTCAACAGTTCCCCTCCACAACAAAAACACATCATCTACAAATCTGTTATAAAATACAAGATGGTCAACAAAACTGAATCTTCATTCAAAACAAAGCATTTTTCCCATTGTGCCAACACCAAATTAGCATAGGCGTTGGCACAAGGGTACCCATTGCTACCCCTTTTGTTTGTAAAAATAATTGTCTCGATAGCAAGGACATTATTTTCTAAAATGATCTCAAAAGTGACATGTATCTAAAATTACACGTTCAGATAATTTATAATACACCAACATGGCCCTAACAAAATCCATGCCAGTAGTATTCGGGATGGATGTAAAGAGACTTCACGTCTAATGTAACCAATATATCATTCTTACAAAAGAACAAGATTGACCATGATTGGCTAGTTTCTCAAGAAAATCCGTAGTGTCCTTAAAACATGTTTAACCTCAAGAAGTAAGGGTTTAAACGCCTTGTCTAAATATATAGAAGAAGGTTCAGTCAACCAACCACGGCTGGACACTATAGGTCGTAGCGGTGGGTTAGTTGTGTTCTTATGAATTTTAGGTAAACCTCTGAAAGAGGGCACCAACGGTTTGTCTACCATCAAGTATGTGTATAAGTCATTGTCAATGGTTTCAGTCAGCATCAAGTCATATAGGCTGGCATGAACATCTTTGATTAAATTATTAAGTTTAAGGTTAGATAAGGGTAAATAGGTCTCAACGTCATTAAGCATATTCTCCATTGCATTACAGTAGTAAAAACTATCCATAACGACAACGGCACCACCTTTGTCTGCTTGCCTAATTACAATGGTTTCATTATTTTTTAACCTGTGTAGGGCAATCAGAAGGAATAAATCCTAGTCCCCTGTTTAAAACCGACATTTCATCCTTGTCTAAAATATATTTAGAAACATTAACAACTAAACATTCATCAGTATCAGTGTCCTTAAAAAGACTTGAAGGATTTATTCCTTCTGATTGTAGTGACATTACTGGTATCATTGCAGATGTCAAAATGTTCACTAGGAACATAGCTCTTAAGATGCTTTATGGGCAGGAAGGGACAGGAACTAACAGTAACCATTTTACATTTAAAAAGCCTTCCACCTTTGTTCCTCAACAACATCCATTGTTAGATGCCTTTGAGCAAGCAGTAGAAAGGGACTTATTTGAATTATACAATACTGAGACTAAGTGTGAGTTTTTTAATTTAACTTTTGATGAGAGGAATGCCCTACACAGGTTAAAAAATAATGAAACCATTGTAATTAGGCAAGCGGACAAAGGTGGTGCCGTTGTCGTTATGGATAGTTTTTACTACTGTAATGCAATGGAGAATATGCTTAATGACGTTGAGACCTATTTACCCTTATCTAACCTTAAACTTAATAATTTAATCAAAGATGTTCATGCCAGCCTATATGACTTGATGCTGACTGAAACCATTGACAATGACTTATACACATACTTGATGGTAGACAAACCGTTGGTGCCCTCTTTCAGAGGTTTACCTAAAATTCATAAGAACACAACTAATCCACCGCTGCGACCTATAGTGTCCAGCCATGGTTGGTTGACTGAACCTTCTTCTATATATTTAGACAAGGCGTTTAAACCCTTACTTCTTGAGGTTAAACATGTTTTAAGGGACACTACAGATTTTCTTGAGAAACTAGCCAATCATGGTCAATCTTGTTCTTTTGTAAGAATGATATATTGGTTACATTAGACGTGAAGTCTCTTTTACATCCATCCCGAATACTACTGGCATGGATTTTGTTAGGCCATGTTGGTGTATTATAAATTATCTGAACGTGTAATTTTAGATACATGTCACTTTTGGAGATCATTTTAGAAAATAATGTCCTTTGCTATCGAGACAATTATTTTCTACAAACAAAAGGAGTAGCAATGGGTACCCCTTGTGCCAACGCCTATGCTAATTTGGTGTTGGCACAATGGGAAAAATGCTTTGTTTTGAATGAAGATTCAGTTTTTGTTGACCATCTTGTATTTTATAACAGATTTGTAGATGATGTGTTTTTGTTGTGGAGGGGAACTGTTGAACAGCTTTTGAGTTTCATAGCATACCTCAATAGTACCACAGATTTCCTTAGTTTTGAATGTACTTATTCTTTAAACACCATTGATTTTTTGGATGTTAGAATAATCAATACCCATCAGGGCTTTGATACTGAACTTTATAGGAAGGAATGTTGGAGAAACAATCTGTTACATCGTGAGAGTATGCATCCTCGGCACATATACAACAACATTATTACCAATCAAATGGTCAGGATCTCCAAACTAACATCTCAGACGACAGCTTATAATGAACACAAACAGACACTTACTAGGAACTTCTTATCTAGAGGTTACAACATGAGACATGTATCTGAAGCCATTTCTTTAGGTGACTCACATAGATTATCTGATGGAGCACCTTTGATCAATAGAACACATAGACGTTCACACTCTGTCAATAGGAGGACTAATGATAACCATAATAGGATTATTATTCCCTTCACCAATAGAAATAATAGCATCCTGAATGTATTCAAGAAGCATTGGAGTATTTTAATGGCAGATGACACGATTAGTTCTTTAGTTGACGTAAGACCTAGGGTGGCATATAGGAACATGCCTTCATTGAACAGGCTGTTATGTTATGATCGCTGTCACTCTGATGCGCCTCAGAGTAATAGAATAGGCACCTTTCCATGCCATATGTGCAATCAATGTAAGTATGTATCTACTACTGACACTTTTACTCATCCTATAACTAACAAGAGGTACTTATTTAGACAACATGCCACTTGTAAGTCTTTGTGTCTAGTATATGTAGCAACGTGCAAAGCTTGCACGATGTTTTATGTGGGATGACCACAAGGTCATTACGAGAGCGCATCAGAGAGCATGTTTATGCAATTAGCAAGTGCAATATTGTCAATGCACTTGCGAAACATATATCAGAGCTAGGTAATACACATGGTTTCAGTTTTCAAGT
>NC_056741.1:1927683637-1927708637 GCF_019279795.1 Protopterus annectens
TATCCTTTGGTAACTGCAAGGTGCTCACTAGACAAAAAAATCTCCTGTTGGGGCTGCTTTGGCACCTCATGTGGTCATTTCAGAGCTGCACACTATGTAAAGAGAGGTATTTGGGATCAAACTACATATTGTCCGCTAACACACCAAGCTCATTCAGGATTCATCATTCTGCTCCTCAGACTGCCATTGTAGTCACTAATGTATACTACAGCTCTGACCAATCACTGTCTGGTTTGTGCTGTGTCAATATATCAGTGAGCTATCCCAGTTGACTGCCACTATTTCCTTATAAACAAATGCATCTGGATGTCCTTATGAAATGATTGCTCTGCAGATTTATGTAAGACCACTCTTGTCCCCTATATTTCAGCAATAGAAGAATAACGTTTTGGCATTTGCCTTCCTATGGGTATGCAGGTGCTTGTATGCCGCACATTACCTTGATTATAACAATGTATATGTTCATGTCCTGCAGTGTTCTTTCACCTGTAGTTTCTCTGCCATTTTGATCACCTCTGCACTCTACTGCCTCTGTGCTTTCTGGTCATATGACTTAAAGACTGGGGTACACCGAGTATATTTCAATTAGTAATCTCTGAACAGCTGTAAGTTGCTCTCCATTAATATAGTCCTAGAGCAGTGATGTTTGAGGTTTAAAAACTCCTGCTAACTCTTAACATCTTGCATCCTTCTTGAGTTGCTTTCCAGGTAAAGTAGTGGGTATGCTTTATCTGTGGCTCAGCACTGTGCTCTGCAGATTGACAGAAAATGAATGACATTACTAGAGCAAATTTGTTACCCTGGCAGTACGAGGGGGATTATTCTTCATAATAACTTGTCATTGTTCATGTGTGACTACAGTCTCTGCACAAACATTCATACATGTGTTGTGATTACAGCCGGGATGTAAGCACTAAAGAGGGATAAAGCAGCAGTAGAGAACACATACAGCAAGTGATAAATTATTATATCCAGCAGGGCAAAACAAAGGGAAAACTGGATTCCAGGTGAATATGATGTTTTGGTTTGGCATAGTAAGGGATGGAGTTTAATTGCACCAGAAATAGGGACAACCCACAAGATGAATATTGAAACAGTTCTGACTGTCTGTAAAACTGGACATTGAGGAACCATACTGCAGTATCTGAATGTGTATAAAAGCAAGGAATGACTATTTCATGAGATCTGTTATTAAAGTGCTGTGAAAGGGGAAAGCCTGATCACAGCAAAGAAAGCCAAAAATCAAATGTGCTTCAACATGCACCCTTTTCTTGGAGAAGAGAGAAGGACTGATTTGAGGTGGGGGTAAGGAACAGGGCAGGGTAAGGTGGCGTACATGATCTAGATGGAACTGCATCAAAGCTAAAGGATAGAAGCTACATTTCTCGAGAGACAATCCTGCTCTGAGATGTACTCACATGGGGCTGATAAGTTGCAGTTGCAAAAAAATCCATGATCTTAACTAGCTAGAGGATCATGCAGAGATGTTGGATGAAGAGGAATAGAGATAGGCTTTTTCAGAGAAAGTTTATTTTTTGGTGTGGTGCCATTATGTTTTTAATGCCGATGCTGGCAGGAAGCATAAGCAATGAGCACACAAATTCTGTTGTCTTGTTTGGAAATGTTCATGAAAATAAGTTTGCAGCATACTTTCTGTCTGTACAAACCCTTCATTGTTTTGCACTCATGCTAATTGTTATGGTCTTACAAAAGTGTGGCGTATGTTTGCAGATAATTGAAGGGACAATAAACAAAGAATATACAAATGCAAAAGCATAGGCTGTGTACCTTTCGATCTGCGTAATCCATACAGTACTGGTATGGTGTTCCATTTGCTGCTGATGGTTTATTTCTCTAAATTAGCCTGCTATTACGCACTTATATTTTATAATCCCCGGGGAGCTCTTTCTCAGAAAGGATTATTGCTTTCTTTGTTCTTGTGGTGTCTTTTGTCTCATCTGTTAAGGATTTATGCAGGGCTATAGATCCATTACTGCAGACTACTGACAACATTTACAGATAAAGACCATTAATACATGATACTTGCTCAGTCTGACTTGATCTATAAGTAAAGATTTTTTTTTTTTACAAAGTATGTTTGTCTGAGACTGTTCTTTTGTTCTTTTTACAATGCTGTGTATAATTTTTTTTTACCTGGATGACCTACTTTTATAGCTTCTGTTAGGCACCCAGTGATGCATTCCTTTGATGAGAGATGACAGCTGAACCCATTCAGTCTCCTGCTGAAGTGAGATGTCTGTGGCCCATTTGTTCTCTGGCCAGGGCAAGAGCTCTATCAGCCATTAGTTATCTTCAGAGGTGGGAGAATGACATGAGTACACTTTTCAAGCAGACCCCCATCCCAATTGTGGCTACCCTCCCCATGATGGTCTGTAGATAACACATTCCTCTGTATTCTGAGTTGCATGGGTTTTCATGCTGGGCATAGTCACCATAGTCCATCCCATCTACATCCTGCAGTACCCTACTTAGTTTTCTGGCGTCAACAGTGCAGTAGGTTTAATGCTTCCCACTCCCAGGATGGACAAGTCAATATCATTCACAAACTCCCATCCCCCAACCTTGCCCAATCTTTTCTACCCTTGCAGTAACACCAGCTGCAAAATGAACTCAAGCGATGTGTTGAGTAAAGGCTCTATGTCATAGGGCCAATGCTGTATGGTTTCAGGCTATTGCTTTTTAAATGTTGTCTTTATAAGACAGGCACAGACATTAAAAAAAGGTTATTTAGTACTTGCTTTGTGCCACAGACATTCCCAGAGATTGATATCAGGCAGTGTGCCACAGACATTCCCCTAGGCTGATATCAGGCAGTTTCTGCATAAACAGCTATTGCTGCATCTGATAGGGTAACATACATGACTGTGCTGTTGTGAATCAATTCTATTGTTGTGCTTCTTGGTTCCATTACTGTTATCATGTGCTGGAGGTATGACCAATGACCTAGAAGGCATTGTAAAAACAATGAAACCTATTTAGTCATTTTTTATTATTATTATTAATTTGTAAATTAGGTAAACAACCAATTAATCCAGTGCCTCTGTTCAGCAGCAATCCAGGAGCACTATACTGGACAATTAACTTACTCAGTATCACATGGTGCACGAACAGAAATGAAGGGAATTTAGCCAGTGACTACGGAATGCTTGTCAACAAATAATAGCCATGACTATCTTGTTATAACTGATGTGCCAGATATGCAAGAATTTCGATTCCTGGTATAGTAACAGACTGTTTTAGGAAAACTGGTGAAATATATAAGGATTACACTTATAAATTAAATTGATCTATAAGCATTTTTTCCTGAAAATTCTGTGTGTAGTATTCCTTTCATCTGAATTAAGGGCTTGTATATGGTTTCTAATGCAGTGCTTACTGGAAGTAGCTTGACTGAGAATAGTTCCTACTAATTGTTGCTTGGATAAACAAGCTAGGCAAATGGGACTTTGCAGTGGACCTTTGCTTGGGGAAACTTTTACAGATCCTGGGCTTTTGTACTATCATTACCTATTGGATAAGTGCATAGAACCAAGAAATAACATTTCATGGAAGGCTATTTCTTCAATTTAATGGTTTCTCTCACCTTCACCGACCACCAGAAGATCATGGGATTGCCAGAGAATATTAGGTGTCAGTCAATGTTAAGGTCTCCCATTATAATTCATGATTTATGTTTGTGGATATCCAGCGTAGGATTTCTTTAGTAGTGTTGTTATAGCCGTTATACAAATGCTGTTTTACTGTTAAACTTTAGCTGATACTGAGATGAGTGGTTCTACTTTATTAATTCCAAGAATGGATTGGATTAGTATGGGGAGTCATTTCAAGGGTAGTTGTATAGAAAATGGGTATCCCTTCAGCCGTTTTTTTTTTTCTATTCATTTCTAGGATGTTGCAGCCTTGTGGGAGAATTTCTTTGTCTTTTATATTTGGTTTTAGCCAAGTTTCTTTTGTGACTAATGCATCTAGTTGCATATATTTCTAAGGTTCATGTTGAGGAACAGTAAGCGTGTGTGTACCATTTGTGTAGATATTGTAGTTGAATATGTTTTTGTGGAGCATGTGATTCTTGTGTGTGCAGAAGGACCAGGGTTTGGGTGGATGAAACTTGATATAAAGTTTTTGCTTGTGGTGGGGGACATTTATATTTAAATGTATGCTTTAAGTCAAGTTTTGTTAGCAAGGAATTATTGTTTAAGACAGATGTGTTTATGCAGATGAAAGTGTGTGATATAGTACAGGTTAGGGGAGAGTGTATGGGTGTAAAATCTTTCATTTTTGTGACATATTAGTTTGAGGATGGGAGATAACCTCATTTCATACTTAATTTCTGTCTCATTACGTTTATGGGAAAGGTTAGGGAGTGGGAGATAACCTCATTCCATACTTACATTCTGTCTCATTATGTTTATGGGAAAGAAGGGGAAGTAGCATTTGGAATTGAAGACTGAGCATAGCTGATAAAAGAGGTGAGTAAATTGATATACTGGGTATGAAGAGAGTAGAGGAGATATGAAAGGCTTTGTGAGAAATGAGAATTTATACAGTTTTTTGATGAGATAGTATTGCACTGCTTGGTATGTAAGATGTTTTCTGGTGAATAAGTAGGACAAGAGTTTACCCCTGAGCTCCAGAACCAATGTTGTGTGCTGATGCATGCCCAGTTATAGACTCCCCTATTATAAAGACTCATAAGTGAGAGGCCAAGAGTTAAAAAAATACAAAAAAAAATGCAGGGGAATGGTGAATGCCAAAAACAACTGACCTCCTTTAAAGTTGTTTTTGAAGGGGGCAAGCCCCCCACTCCTTAATGTGGGAGACAATCTTCCTAAACATACATATATCAATTCTGAGACTGCCATAACTTGAATAAATAGAAATACTTAGAGAAATGGCAATCTCTGACTTAGTATTTTTAAATCTGCATTTTTGTTCATTTAGTCATGCTGTTCTGGGGCTCAGACTAATGAGCCTCATAATATCAAATGGTTACTCCAACAATATTCGGAAGGCACTTTTGAAACTGCATAAGTTTTGGTTCATTCTGTAACTGTGTCCCAAGAGCCATTTTCCCCTGCCAGTGTCCGGCCTGTCTTAACCCATCCCAATTCTTCCTGCTACTTTACTGGCATTAGAGTTGGCCAAGACACCTCTAAACTGTCTAGATATTCACAGAATGTCCAGATTTTTACCTTATATTTTTGTTGTGTTCCTCATAAAATTTGTGGTTTTCTGGCAAATCACTGAGGATTGAGGTCACACAATAGTGACATATATTTGAGTTTCAGACTTTATATCCTTCAAAAATGCATGCTAACACAAATCCTGTTTTTCTGTCTGTGACATCCCCACACTGGGCTAGTAATCAAGGAGTCAGAATCCTCACCACTGACACTGGAGAGGGACATTTACTTGGAATACAAATAGATAGACTCAGTATTTCCAGATGCAGCTCTCTGCATGAAGTAACACTACAGTGTTAAGTCCTCAGCGGAGTGTCCAAGCCAAGTCCTTCAGCTCCCTCTCTATGAAACCAGTACTTTGCATCCTTGCTCCAAGTAGCTCACACACACACACACACACACACACACACACACACACACACACACACACACACACACACACACACAGGCACACAGGCACACAGGCACACACACACACACACACACACACACACACACACACACACACACACACACACACACACACACACACACACACACACACACACACACACACACACACACCTGGGAAATGCAAATGCAGATTTACCTGCTGTGCCTCCTTCTGCTCAGAGGATAAGGTAGCTATCACTGCCACCAGACACTCCACAATAAGCTAGGTGCTTAACAAGGGGTATCCAATTATACTGTGTAATATTAATACTAATACAAATGGTAGTAATTGACCAAGACATCTAGGCCTTCTGGAGTGGCCCACATAGTGTCACCAAATAAATATAAACACTCTCAAAGGTTAAATACTTTCTAAAAGGACAAGCCACAACAAAAGTTTTAAATATATTTAATAATAAAAATACTGAATATATATTTACAGTAAACCACAGAGTTCAAATCACAGGAAATATTGAAAATAACACTGATGGACAGACTCAGACAAATAAAGAAAAACAATATCTAAACTAAGCTTTACTATATTTCCCTGACTGAAGCTAAGAGAATTACTATTCCTTACTTACTTAATAGAGTAAGGCAGATGATGTGCTGAATAATCGTTCTTGTTGTCAAGCCCAAGACAGAATACTCAGTACTGAGAGATTTCTCTTTGTAATATCTACAATTTCCAAGATGGCTGGCAGAATGACCCCATCTGTTCACCTGACTCTAGGTTCTCACACTATTCCCCTTTGAAGCTTCAGATAGGATGTTAGCATATATGTGATAAGTTTTTATGGCAGTACCTTCCTCTCTTTTTACTGAGCTAATGAACAAAGGCTTCTTCTAGACAAGCCAACTCTGCTCATATTCAGAGCTGTGAGATAAGCACTTCCATGGCCCAACAGGTGGTCCAATTAACAGTATTTTTCTTAAAATAAGAAGTATGCTAGCTGTTTAACCTCTTCTCTTTCAGTGTCCTTTGCTAACATATATACATACAGTCTCACATGTGTATTCCTTCTCTGTCCAGCAGGACCCACTGTTGATACATTGTTTAACACTAGCAACTTTACAAACACATTTTGATTTTCAAATGTCATACAGTTCTAATACATTTACAGCATAAACATCTGAACAATTCAGTTTGCTATTCAAATGCCATACAGTTCTAATACATTTGTAACATAAGCATTTGTGCAAATCAGTTTGATATTCAAATGCCATACAGTTCTTATACATTTGTAACACAAGCAGCTTGTATAAATCAGTTTGCTATTCAAAGGACATATCATTCTTTACAGAACTCCACCTGGCTATGCTGGTAATAGCCCATATCATCACACTATCAACTTTCTAAGTTTGTAAGAGGGATATTTAAAATTTGTCCCTATTTTTGGTCCTTTGTACCCCCCAATAATTTATTTATTTATTTATTTTACATTTGTTTACTGGGAAAGTTTGACTAGATTTACAAATACATTAGGAACACTAGAAACATTTAGAGATAAGTATAATATGCAGTTTTCAGTAGGGTTACAAACATAGATAAAACATAGTAGACAACATCAAAATCACGTGGCTTCAATTTCAGACAATAATGCACATAGTTATGGGCTAAGTCCCTTCAAGAATTCATACACTTATTAGAGTATATGATTGAAATGCTTAGGCAGAGTTTGCAGGAACAGTGGGTGGTGAGTTCTTATACATTTGTAACACAAGCATCTTGTATAAATCAGTTTAGGCTTTGTCCAGATTTCCTGCACTAAGAGTTTGAGAGCTATGGACCAAGATCCTTTTCAACACAAGGTAAAGTCCCTGAGTAAGAGAGGAGTTTTGCAAGGTCATAAGGAATGTCTTTTCACTGGGATAAAGAGCTTATATCAAATATTCCAGTGACTCTTGAAGAGGGTTTGACAATGATCAGGTCTTATTATATAGAGTAAAGAAATGCTGGTGTTTTCTGGGGACACAGTTGAAAAGTGAAAAAGCAATGATGCACTCCAGAACGCAATGAGCATGCCTCCCTTTGAGAAGGCAGTACTAGAAACACCTGATTGGATATGATCCATTTCTGTAGATGAGACTGCGACAATTAAACCATTTCACAGTGGCAAGTAGAACTCCGCCAAGAATGTGTTGTCTTTCCTTCAGTTCATTATTTTCATTAACAGGATTTCATATGTATTATCTGGTTTTGAGGATATCCAATGTTGGGCGAGGGTTGATTTTTGCCATTTGTAGATAATGCTGCACTCTTGAACTCAAGTGACTGATATATAGCTGGTTTTCTGCTAAATGTGAAGTGGATCTGATGAAAATAAACTGCTCCATTTTAGTGGTCATGCTTCATTCTTGGAAGAAGTGGGTTCCTTCTTGTAGTAGAGAAGAAGCTTCCTACCACAAGTGGAGGAGCTAAGATATCTTGAGGTCTTGTGCATGAATAAGGATAGAATGTTTCAGAGAGCTGACCAGTGGACTCTTGTGCTGAAGCAAGAGCTGAGACATGGGGTAAAATTCTTAGTTTATCTGATAATCAACACCTGTTGTAACAAGCTTTCAGTACTGACTAAAAGCATGACACGTTGGTTACAAGCAGCAGAAGTGATTTTTTTCATGGGATTGCTGTGCTCATTCACTGTGGTAGAATAAGGAGCCTAGCAACTGGCAATCTGGAAGGATCTCAGAATAAAGCTAGTACTCTTTCAGGTTGGACAGAGTCATTTCATGTGGTCTGGGCATTTGGTGGCGATGCAGCCTTGTGCCTTCCATAGGAGGTTACCAAAATTGGCCCTGTGGAAGAAGCCCTAAAGTAAACCCAGAAAACATGAGATGATAAGTCTCAGCTTGCTATTTAACACCTGGAATCCCACAGGATGAAGTAGGGACTGTTGCTGTTGATAGGGAAGTATAGTCTGCCCCAATCAGATTGCTTACCACTGTCTGTCCCTCACCAGCGCAGGTAGTTTAGAAGATGGTGAAATGGGTAGGGTGTGTACTAAAAAGGCTGTCCAAAAACATGTGAAAAAACAAAACAAAACAACAAAAAACAAAACAAAAAACAGAACATGTTTCCTATCTACAGTACAAAATCTTTCTTCTGAAAGAAAACAAAACAAAACAAAAAAAGATTTTTGTGTTTTTGTTTGCAGTGCTGCACCTGGAAATTAATGCTAATATAACCACAAACCTATATCACTACAGATGGTGTAAAGATCTATAATGGTGTGTGTTTTTGTGTGCATATATCTGTGTAAGCACTTGCTTACATACGTATGTAAAGGATACACATGTATTATGTATTCACATAAGTGTTGCATATGTGCTGTGTGTCTGTATGTGTGCATGCATCTGTATTTCCACTCTTGGGTATATGTGTGATGTGTATCTATTCATGTGTGATTGCATGTGTGTACTATGTACTTATGTGTTGTGTGTCTCTGTGTATGCATGTGTGTCGTGTGTGTGCGTGTGTGTGTGTGTGTGTGTGTGTGTGTGTGTGTGTGTGTGTGTGTGTGTGTGTGTGTGTGTGTGTGTGTGTGAAGAGAGATGACAAAGAAAGAAAACTAATCAGATGTGTGCTACCTTAAATTCAGTGCAGTCGCATGTTCAGCAGTGCACTTGGGAAAATAAAGTTTAAGAAAAGAGTATAGAAGGTTTGGGAACTACTAATTCCAAAGACAGAAAAGCATTTTAGGAATACTTTTGTCCAGTGGCAGATTTGAGCAATTTTTATGAGAAATGTTTTGTATTTACTGCATTGCGTTGAACATACACATCTCATTAGACTGCAGTCTTTATTTTTTTTGGGGGGGGGTTAATGAGTAGGAAGATTAGGCCAGGTCAATGTGACTATTTCTTAATCTTTACTGGTAAATGCCGTGTGAATGCTAACAAACACCAGAAGAAATAGAAGGGGAGTTTTGCTTAATACCATATGCAATGCATGGCATTTCCTTTTGCTCTGCAGTTGGTAATGCAATCTGAATAATTTTGCCTGGTGTGGAAATCAAACCATAACTGTTTAATCTTCTACAGCTGAGGAGGATTGTGCAACTTTAACACAAAGCATAAAAATGTGTAATATAAATCATGGAGAGAGACCTAAAACAAAAAATTTTTCAGCAAGTCTGGAGGCCATATCTAAAATATTTCAGGATGTTCGGGATAGCTTATCTTTATATGGAGATGGACAAAATGGGAAAGGTTAGAAGAGTGCATTAATTGATTTCATGCTTTTGACAGAAGCAGGAATAGAGAGAATAAAAGAACTGAATGGTTTTGAGGAAAGTAGGTAGAGAGCTAGATACTAATATAACACACATATTTATATGTGTATACACACACACATATATATATATATATATATATATATATATATATATATATACACACATATACACACACGCACACATATATATATATATATATATATATATATATATATATATATATATATAAATATATATATAATGTGTATATATGACTCCAGAATGGAGACCATTTGGGTGGGTTTGGCATAATGGTTAAGTGGTTAAGTTCTTAGTTCTTCACCTTATAGACACAAAGTACAGAGTTTGATTCTGGCCTCAGGTTATTGGCTAGGCTTAAAATGGTCCTTTAGGGCTGTTGGCCTAGTATTCACCTATGAACCTTTATATATAGGTGCAAATATAGCATTAAAGGTTGAAAGGCTGTCGGTCTGTTGTACTTCCCTTGTAAAGTGCTAGAATTCACCATGTGGCATATGAGGAACAACTTCTCCTTAATAGCTCAGGGATCTTACTTGGTAGATTATAAGTTATTACTTCCATTGAGACACTTTGTAGGATAATACATATACCTACAATCCCTGGCATCATATATTGGCACACTCACTTCTTCTTCAATGCGTAAATCATTGTTGCTTCCAGCTAGTTTTAGTTTCGCTTTACCATTTGTCCCAACAGTATCCCATCATCAAAATTTCCTTAACCAGACAAGAACTACAAATATTTAATTTCACTAGTTTAGCTACAGGGGTTTATATATTAGTGCATGTAAAATCTCTCCTTTTAGGCAAGATGGCCACATAACTTCACTTGCTTAAGACTATGGCTATACTTGTATTAGTATGGAAAACAGCTATTGTTACGCCCCTTAATAAAGGGGACCCTACTTCAGATCCTGAAAACTCTGCACCTATCAGCCTAACATATCTAATTTGCAAAGCTATTGAACATTCATCTGATTTTTCATAATATTTGATTTTTCATAATCATATTGCTCTACACCCATAATAATAAGATGTTATAAAAGGGAGGTCAAGTATACCTAATTTAGTGAACTTCAAGAATATCACTGAAGATGTAGGTAGTGGCCATACAGGTCATACAGCATACATAGATCTAGTCAAGGCCTCTGACTCTATTTCTCTCGCTGGAATTGTAAATAAGATTATAGTCCTAAATGTAGAGCATTATGTTATAAAATGCAAACTGGCACATAGTTAAAGTAACAGGTGCCACCTTAGAATAAAAGTGACTAGTAGCATTCCACAGGGTTCAGTACTACGTCACCTTCTGTTTGGCATCTACTTCAAAAATTCATGCCAAAACACCTACACATAGGAATATATTTGCAATGACTTCAACATGAGTGTTTTCTCAGCATCTGATATAGCATTAATGCAAAATGTGGTAAACCATACAAATAAATGGTGCATTCAAATGGGTCTTAAATTTAATGAAAAGAAGTGTAACATTTCTCACTTTTGGTAAATAAATTTTGACAGCAGCTTCCAGTAAAGAAAGAATCATTTTACATAGTTCATAGGTTAATAGGTTCATAGGTGGGTACTAGGTTATTAGCCCTAGGGCCTATATAAGCTTAGCCAAATGGTACCCTGGCTTTTCCCACCCAAGAACATTATTTTCCTGTGCCCCTGTCAAGCAGAGCCACAGAAGTGATCTCTGGGATGAATTTCCGAATCTTCACCATCTGTTTTTGGCTGTTTGGTGTGAATTTCCTATCTCCCATCCAATCATCAAGATTTTTCTTGAAGAGTGCTAATGAGGAGCTTTGTTTGATATAGATAGGTAGTTTGTTCCAGAGTATGGGAAGTCTCTGAGATAGGAATCTATCCCTCCAGCATGTTCTGTTTACTGTGGTGACAAGGTTTAGGTCCCTAGAGTGTGTAGCTCTGAGAGATTGGGATTTCTTTATGTGGAGCATGTCCAACAGCTCTGGGTTTGACATAGCTTTGTGTGTTGGGTAGAGATCGCCTCTAAGTAGGCGATATGCGACAGAGTAAAGCTGGAGTTTTTTGAGACGGTCTGCGTAGGGCATCTGTTTGAGGCTGGTAATCCTCTTTGTGAGGTATTTCTGTGGCCTTTCCAGTTGTTGTAGATGTCTTGTAAAGTACATACCAACAGGGGCATTGTACTCTATAATGGGTCTAATGAGTGATGAGTAGAGGGGAACAATGACCTCTTTTTTCCTGGATTAGAAACCTTTTGTGATGAGGTGTGCCATGTAGAAGGATTTCCTGACTACTGTGGCGAATGGCGATGTGATTATCAAAGGAGAGACTACTGTCCACCTGTGTCCCAAGGTCTCTTATCACACTTTCAGTGTTAAGTAGACTACCGCCTATGTGGTAGTTCATGGGTGCAGAGTTTTTACCAAAAGGGATGACAATGCACTTTTTGGCATTGAGCTTGAGGCCATGGCTTTGACACCAGGCATCTGTCTCAGTGAGGTCCTTTTGTAGGATGTCCACATCGTTAGGAGATTTGATTATGGCTCCTAGTTTGCAGTCATCTGCGAATTTTGTTAGCCAAAGACCTGCTGTGTTAGCTTGTACTTCAGAGAAGTAAATACCAAACAGGAGAGGACCTAGGACTGAACCCTGTTGTACTCCACTTGTCACTGGTCTGAAGTCAGATTTAGAGTCTGCTACTTTCACAGTGTGGGTTCGGTCAGTGAGCCAGTTGACAACCCATCTTGTGACATAGGGATTTATACCCAGTTTAGTGAGTTTGTCTATAATTCCAGAGTGGGGGATGGTGTCAAAAGCATTGGCGAGATCTAGATAGGCTGTGTGTACCACCTTACCCTCATCTACAGCATTGGTGACCGCTTCAAAGAAGTCTATCAGGTTTAGGAGACATGATCTGCCTTTTACAAATCCGAACTGGGTAGGGTCCAGAGTTTGGAGATTACCAATGTCATTGTTTATACGTTCCATGATGATGCACTCCATAGCCTTGCAGTCCAGGCTCATCAGGCTAATGGGGCTGTAGTTCCCGGGGTCCGTGGTGGCTCCCCCTTTGTGGAGTGGGATAACTGTTGCTGTGCCCCATTCAGTGGGCACAAAGCCTGAGGTGAGGCTATGATTGAACATGGTACTTAGGTGGGGTGCCAGTTCGTTCTGTAGTTCATGTAGAATGCAGGCTAGGATGTTGTCAGGTCCCATGGATGCTGTGTTCTTGGCTTTGGAAAGGGTGTTTTTTACCTGTGCAGCCATGATTACAGGTACTTTGCATTCTTCCAATATAGAGATGGGCCCTTTAGGGGATGAGAGAGGGGTAAAGTTAGCACTGAACCTATCTGCCAGGATGTTGGCAATATCAGTTGGTTCTGTATATTTAGTGCCATTGTGCTGTAACTCAGAGCAGATCTGAGTGTTGCCATTGAGATTCTTGACATAGCTATAGAATGCTTTGTGGTTGTCTTTAGAATCAATGGCAATTTTGTTTTCGTAACTAGCTTTGGAGGATTTTATGAGGGATCTCAGCTTCTTACTGAGGCTGGCCACAGAGTTCCTCCAATTATGGGATTTTACTCTTTTTTGCAACAGTTTCTTTCTTCTGTTGTAGAGTTTGTTTATAGCAGGGGACCACCAGATTGGCTTCCTTTTTTTGGAGGATAGCATCTTGGTTCTGTTAGGGATTGCATGATCCATGCCCTCCTGTAAGTGCTTATAAAGTGCAATTGTATAGGATTCAGCAGTCGTATCTCTATTGTCCATCAGCATGGGTGTCGTGAAGTTTGCCACTTCTGTCTTAAGAAGCGTGAAGTTGGCTTTGGAGAAATTTTTTACGGTGGTTTCCCTAATGGGGGGTGGGGCTGGGATGTGGATGTCTAGGGTGATTTGCTTGTGGTCGGATCTGACCAACGAGGACTTGACCTCTGGTGTGGAATACCGGTTGCCCATGTTGGTAATGATCAGGTCTAGGATATTGCTGCCCCTGGTGGGGTTGTGGATAAGTTGATCCAAGGCATTGGAATTTACGAATTCCAGAAAACGTTGAGCACAAGAGTTGGTACATGAGTAGTTTTCCCAGTTCATGGTGGGGTAGTTGAAATTGCCCATTATTAGGGTGTTAGGTTGCACCCTAATATTTTCCAGTGTAACAAGAAATGTGGAGTGGGAATCCTGGGGCATGGTGGGGGATCTGTAGCAAGCTACAATTTGCATTGCGGTCTTGCCCAGAGTTAGTTGCACTTGGATAATCTCAAATGCATTATGCTGAGCAACTTGACTGGAGGTGTGGATATCCTTAATGAGTATGGACACGCCTCCGCCTTTAGTGCTTCAGTCCAAGTTAGGTGGCCGAAAGGTGTGGTATGAATTATAACCTGGTAATGCAGGGGTGCTCTCTGGAGCCTTGAACCAGGTCTCTGTCACTGCACAGATGTTGATGTTCTCCATTTTAAGGAGTGCCTCGAGTGAGTGCATTTTGAGGTTTAGACTTTTAGCATTGAGTAGCATTACCCTCAGATTTTGCTTGCTTGTACCTGTTACAGTGGTGAATTTGTCATTTAAATCTTGCCTAAAAAAGGCACTATAGGGGTGGCAAGAGCCTTAGCCAGTATCCGGAATCCCAAGGGAGACAGGTGCAGGCCATCTCTGGCAAAGCATCATGGTTTGTCGATCATGTCATCCCAGGCAGACAGATACTGGATCTCCTTAGAATGACATCAGAAGCTTAGCCAATTGTTGAAGTCAATAATTTTGTCCTTGTACTGTGGTATCATTCTGGGTGATGGCAGGATGCTACTCAGGGCCAGGGTCATACCTGCCTGGGCTACAAGATCAGAAAGCTCCTCCATGTCTCTTTTCATGTAGTCCAGGTAGGTACATCTCAGGTCATTCACACCAACATGGACAGTGACAGAGTCATATTTGTACTTGCTGTGGAGTGACCTGAGTGCATGCATTATGTGGCGGATCCTGGCACCTGACAGGCAGCTGACAGTGACTTTCTCCTTGTTTAGCCTGGTGAGTGGAACAACAGTGTGCCTGACTATAGAGTCACCTATGACTAGAGTGTTAGGTATGTTGTTATGCCTTATGGGCTGTGGGTGAGTGGCACACTGAGTTTGTGAGCTATGTGTCATTTGGGTTGTGTTGGGGGGTGGAGGTTGCTTGCGTTTCTGCTTTGGAGGTCCCTGTTGCTTGCGTAGATTTTTTTGAGAGCCTCCACGAATGTAGGTGTGTGTTTTGCATTTCTATGTGTGTGTTTTGGTGGTGTAGGTTTTGAGGGACTACGTGATGAGTGTGGTGTGGTGCAAGTGTTTACCTTCTCCTCTTGATTGTCTAGTCCAGTCTTGGGTGAAGAGAGCTTTGCTTCCAGTTTGGTTATATAAGTGCAGCTCTCACAGGTTGTAGTGTTGGGTGGTAGGAGAGGGTTGTCTGTGTACAAGGCAATTGCTGCATTGCCCCAAGATGCCTAGATTCATCATGTAGACAGGAGAAAACACCGGGAGCTGACCCTTAGACATGCCTGGATAGGTGCTTATTTATTAAGTGCTAAAAACTGTTTTTCTCTATATAAGTGAGGAAAGTTGAGTGCTGTAGTAATTTGTAGCTTATTTAGTGCTTACAATGAGTTCTGATCAAGTGCTGAGCTCAAAGAAACAGATGTGAGTGCTGAAACTAGAAAAATGGCTAGTTCTAAGAAACACAATTAAGCTAGAAAGCTTCCCTCCAACACAGAAAGGCTTGGAGGCTCAGAAGCTTACAAACAGTCCTGGATACAGCAAATCTGTATCTGGAGTAGACAACTTATTGGAAAGGCAGGAAACAAGCTTAGAAAAAAAAATTTTTTTGTAAAGTGGAAAGGGGAAAGGAGGAGCAGGAGCTAACTGGGTTGGCCTTCTCAAATGTTCTCCCTGGAATAGGTTGAATGAGGTAATGACACTAGAATGGGAGGAGTGTCCCAGATCAAATTTACAGTAGGGGTGGGCAACTGCAAAGCCACCAAGTATAAAAACAAGATACCAAGAGGAAGGGAGGGTGGGAAACAAAAATCAGAACAAACAAACCCAACCAGATGCTTAACAATTGTAGAAAATTCTACTTAATACCTCACACACAGAGAGTAAAATAAAAGTGCTATAAATAACTCAAAATAAGCAAAAAACAGGATACTTAATGTTATATATCTCAGATTCGTTAGCTCAGAGCCCTTCCTCCGATTAGCTCAGTGTGAAATGCCAGAAACAGTCACAAGTAACAAAGTTGAAACCTGAAACAACTTTAAAAAAAGGCTTGAAAGAACCAATGAGGTGCTTATTCCAAGGCGTAGTCCAGGCAACCACAGTCAGCCAATGACCACAAACAATTCACTCTCACTGAAATGCTATACTGGCCTTGGCTAAGCTATGATGACCTGGGACATGTGCTCAGACACACAGCCTCTACTAACAAATAACTAGGCCCAAAACATAAGCCTGAGTATGGACAATGCTACACTACCAACACTACTTAGGTAGAAAAAACTGCAGAAATGTTTAAACAGATAAAGGATCAAGGAGACTCTAGAGAATGCTTTTAAATGCAAACAGGTTATATGATGCACTCCTAGCAGGAAATCAGAACAAACAAACCCAACAAGATGCTTAACAATTGTAGAAAATTCTACTTAATACCTCACACACATTGAGTAAAATAAAAGTGCTATAAATAACTCAGAAATAAACAAAAAGCAGGATACTTAATGTTATATATCTCAAATTCGTTAGCTCAGAACACTTCCACCGACTTCCTCCGATTAGGTCATCAGAGATCTTGGCACATTTGTAGATAGCTCCCATATCCTTTGATTACCACATGGCAACAGTAGTCAGGAAATATTTTTATGTAGCCCAATTATTAACTTAAAGTATCTCATCTAGTTCAGAAGAAGTCATGATTGCTCTATACCCTGCTCTGATTAGATCATTTATAGCATACAGCTACAAAAATCCAGTTCCTAACTAAAAAGGCTATAAAACTAAACACTTTCAAGCAACTGGATAGGCTTGACACTCTATCCATGTAGTCCAACACTTACAGACTTTTGCATGATAATTGATGTCTAGCATTCATTTCTGTGAAAGATCAAGGAGGGTTGGATCGCTTACACCTCCACAAAACACATGCCTCCAAAATACTATTTACTTGAATCACCATCAAGAAAAAAGACATGTTGGAAGGGACACAGTAATTAGTCACTGCCCCTCCCCACACTGTTTTGTTTGTAATGGAAGATTATTCCAAGAGTGATGCTTTCTCTTTCTTTAAGGCAAACCTTGAGAATTTGATGGGTCCCTGTACATTTATCCTGGGTGTGACATGTTTTACCTTCTTTGAGGAAAGAGGTGCCCTATAAGGGTGAATATTGGCAATGTGATAATGGCCTATGGACTGACTCTTCCATCTTACCTCTGTGAAGCTATGAATCCCCTAAGAAACACAAACAAATTCTTTGCAGACATATAAAACTCTCCTAATATTCTAAACCTTTTAAATACTTAAAGCCTTACCCCTGCCCACTGCAACTGATAAACACAAAATAACTAGATGTGATCATAATACCTTTGTCTACTTAAACATGTTTCCATTAAATACTTACTGAAACACCTGTAAGCAAGTTAAAATACTAAAACACAAAACAAAAAAACCTAGTCAAAACAGCAGGGTGCATACACAAACGGACAATGAAAATTAAGGGCTTTCACTCGTTTTTATTAATCACTGGAACTTCCTCAAAACAAATGGACAATGATAGTGCATCATATGCAAATACAAAATGCATTACTGCCAAAAAGCAAATAAGCCAATGAAATAAAAAATAGAAGCATCCTACCAAAATACTAAAATGACATCACTTCCTATAATCAGTTTCATCCATAAAACATAATAAATAATGTGGTACAATGATCTTAAATACAATTTTAAAAGTGTAAAACAAATTCTGACATTTTTAATTACTGATCTATACTAAATTGTGTATGTAAATTTAATTTTATTTATAAGTATTTGTAATACCATACGTGCTTTGGTATTTAAGTAAGCATTTAATGTTAATCATTTCATTGAGCCCTGGAAACCTATCTGCTATAAGCTTGATTTGCCAAAATAATTTACTTCCAATACTTTGTTGCAACCAGTCACAAAACTAAATGAATTGACCTGTTCAAGCACATAAAAATGGTATTTTCCAAACCCAGTACAATTCAAACTGTGTTTCGCTAAAGAGTTCTTTAAATCAGCCTTTTTAATTGCAGCATTGTGTTCATGAATTTTTATCCTCAATTTCCTGTAGCTTTTCCCTACGTAAAACTGGGAACAAGTACTACACAGTGCCAAGTAGATAAGTTTTTACTTTAACAATTGAATCTATTAGTAGAATTAATAACGTTATTTCCTAAATGTTTAAAAGTGATACTATTGCTGTTACTAATGAAGTGAGTCTGCCTACAACAGCAACATGTATACGTAAAAGCAGTCCCTGCTAAAATATAATGTTTACCTACAAGTTGTGTTCTAATAAACATTTCAAATTAGCTGTTGCCTTAAACACAAATGTTGGTCTATCTCCAATAATTCTGATTAAATCACTGTTCCCTTCCATAATTTTCCAATTTTGTAAAATGATTTTCCTAATTTTTATACTATCTACACTTACAGGCAAAGGAAAGGCACAAATGTAGTCATGACTGGTATAAAACATGGGTGCATTGCTTGTATCATTTTCATTTCTTATTTTTTTTCTCTGACTTTAAAATAAGTCCCTGAGTCAAAATGATTGAATAATGTGACCATCTTTTTTTGACAAATTTCATTACTAATTAATTTGTAATCTAAGTAATTTGTTTTTAGGATAACCTCTATCACACACTAAATTAATTAAGAAATCAACTTCTTGAAAAAAGATGCTATCTGTACTGGTGATTCTATTCAGTCAAATTAATTGTTCCCAAAAATATATAATTTCATTTTCCTTGGATGAAAGCTACAATAGTGTAAATAATTATTAGTAAAAGTTTTCTTCCTATGCACTCTTCTATAAAACTTATTATTTTCAAGGTCCAGAGTAATGATTAAATCTAAAAAGGAAACTTCAGTACCCACTGTACCCAAAGTAAACTTTAACCAGTCTATAGAACAATAACATCAGCGATAAACTGTTCTAAGTCATCTTTTCTGCCTTCCCAAATAAAAAAAAAACAAAAAAAACGAATCATCAATAAATCGTCAGTAAAATTTAACATGTTTAAATAATAACATTTTAATGAGAAAATAATGCTTCAACAAGCACATAACCAAATTGGCAAAAAATAGGGCTACTTTTGTCCACATAGCCACTCTACTTCTTTGATGGTAAATGTAATTTTCATATAGGGAAAACATGTTTTTTAAAACAATGTCCATTAAAAGTCCTATTAAATTTATTTTAATTTTATCAAAATTACAATTTTTTTCCAGATATAATTTATTAAACTCAATGCCATCCTCTTGGTCTATGCTGGTGTGAAGTGCTGTAACATCTGAAGTACACATGATGAAATTATTGTGGCTATCAGATAAATGAAAAACCCTAAGCAGGTCTATAAAAGACAACGAGTCTTTAAGA
This sequence comes from Protopterus annectens, assembly GCF_019279795.1. Classification (NCBI taxonomy): domain Eukaryota; kingdom Metazoa; phylum Chordata; order Ceratodontiformes; family Protopteridae; genus Protopterus; species Protopterus annectens. The sequence goes on from NC_056741.1 coordinate 1,927,703,163, forward strand.
TAAAACTCACTAGCTTGAACAAGGGTGTTTAAAAGCTGATCAAGACAATAAGAAATACCAACTGTTTTGTGTCTGGGTGTAGAAACAATGAGTCTTTAGGGCGGATTTCTGGTATCTTTATAAATTTTGGGTATACCAAAAATTTTACTATTTCTGGTTTATCTATCATTAAAAATTCATATAAATCAAAATCAATATATTTGTTGCTAAATAACTCAGATAAATGTGAATCAACTTCTTTAAAACAATTCCTGACAACAGACTTGTTAACTTTTTGATAATGAACAGAATCACACATTTTATTCTTTTCTTTCCGATAATGTTCTTCTTCCACTATTACCATCACACACCCCCTGTCATCTTTCATATATCTTAAATGTTTGTAACTACAAAGATAGTTTAAAGCTGACTGTTCCTGTTTATTTAAATTAAACATATTTTTAACAGGTTTATTTCTTAGTAAAATATCAAATTCTCTTTCACAAAATGAACTAAAAGTCTTTAAAGTATTATGCAATGGTGGATTGAAAGTACTGGGTTTCTTAACTTCGGAGCTAGAACAAGTAATATTAACATCATGAAACAAATATTTTAAAATTAACTTATGCAAAAATAAATGAAAGTCAACTGTTAAGTCAGTGTATTTAACTCTTTGAGTTGGTATAAGTGTAAAACCTTTAGACAGTACATTAAGTTCATCCAAAGAAAAAGTTTATTTTGATAAATGATGTACTTGACAATTCAAAAAGACTTGGAGATTTTCTAATCGCCCCTGCCCTTTGCTCTGCCTTTTTTCTTTGGTTGAACATTCTGGCTGTTGTTCACTGATTGCTTCAGCCGAGCTCCCATTCGAAAAAAAGATGCAACAGTCTTATTGTCTGAATCACATCCTTCAATGTTGTTAGAAATGGCAGCAGAGTCTAACCTGGTATCAATGTCCATTAAATACTTCTGCTTCATTTTTATACACTGTATATTGCCAGACATAAAGCACTGCAAACAAGACAAACTAAATTCTACAAACTCAGCCATAAGACAAAGCTACATCTAAAAGCAAAACTGTATCCTTTCTTTTGGGTTCATAGGGTTATACGGGTGTATATCATAAGATCAAAAGAGCAAAATATCAAACGGCAGAACATCGAACTGCTAACATCGAAACCCGATAACATCGAAAGCTGAGAACATCGAAAACAGAACAACCAAATAGCAACGGTCAGCCACATTGCAAATGGAACATCCGAATAGCAACGGTCGGCCATTAGGGTTAGGGTTCTGACCAGTTCTGAGACATTTCACAGTCATATCTTGTCTGCAGTACTCCGGAAGCAGTAGGATAAGCAGCAGCAGCTATGTTGCTATTTGGTCACAGGTAAGCACAGAGGAAGCGGGCATGGAAGGATTCATTTTATAGTGTTTAATTACAACACATAGTAATACTGTTGTAGTGTTTAATCAGAACACATCCTAATATGTGTATGAGTTCTTTGTATGTTTTCGATATTATCAGCTTTCGAAGTTATCAGGTTTCGAGGTTAGGAGTTCGATGTTCTGACGTACAATATTTTGCTCTTTTGATCTTATGATATAAACCCGGTTATACTAGACTAAAGACCATCAGGGTCTTTACAAGCTTAGGTGTGCAACCCAGTCCAGGTTTGTCTCGGAGTTTCTTGGATAGCTATATGGTGGGGTATGTTAATAAGGACATAGCTAAGGGTTATGGGGGGAGTAAAGTTGGTTGGGGATTAATTTACTTACTATCACCTTCTGGCCACAAGAGATATGTGGGCCAGGCCAGGGGGTGGATTTGCAATTTCCCATCCAATGATCAAGGTTTCATTTGAATAGGGTCAGGGATGAACTCTGCTTCACTTAATTGGAGAGCTTATTCCATAGCATGGAGATCATTTGAGACACATATTGGTCTCTCCAGCAGGTTATATTTATATTGCAGGCAAAGTTCAGTCCCTTGGATCTAGTGTTTCTGGTGCTCTTTGTTTTGTGGATGTGCAAGAGATCCATCAGAGCTGGATCTGAGGATACCTTATATGCCAGGCATAGATCGCCTCTCTGACCTGTAGGAGACTGAATACAGAAATAGGGCCTTAAGGTGATCTGTGTAGGACAGGGTACCTTTGAGGGCATTCTGACTGTTGCAAGTGCCTGATTAGGTACATGATAAAGGGAACATTGTACTCAATGATGGGTCTGATAAGGGCTGAGTAGCGTGGTACTATAACTAGATAATTACAAATACGAGGTCCTTGTCAGTAAACGACTCAGCAAGAAAGTTCCTTAACGCAGTTTATTTTGTAACAGAAAAACAAAGCGTTTTCACCACAGAATTCTGTGGCTTCTTCAGAGGAAGTATACAAGTAAAGTAAGAAAATACACTCCATATATATCAGGAAATTCAGGAAGTAACATCTTCCAATTTCCTGAAAAAACCAACAGTTATAAAATTACATATTTAATGTTTAATACATGAGTGTGCATATACCTCTATACAAGTTTAAAATTTGTATAAAAACAAGTGTATAAAAAACATGTATAAAAACATATGGTGTAAGGTACATTTGAGTAAAAAGGGACCAGCTAACCTGTATAAGGAAAACTATAGACATGCAGTTGCAAGTTACTTCATTTTTCATTTATTAACACAGTAGATTATGTGTAGAATGATGTTAACTAACCTAAACTATCATTACTTTTACCATCAAAAATGTGAGTGGACAGTGCCCATTTTTTCTTTCAATAAGAGTAGGTTCCATATATGTAAAATTTCAACGTGAGCCTATACCTATATATAAAGACTTTGTCTACACTGTTTGTGTAATCAGTGTTTCCAAAAAATGATAGCTTACAGGCAAACATCTGTGTTTTCTACTAGTCTATCTAAGGTAACTTCTCAGTTTCAATACAGGGGCAATGTTACAGTTACTATTTAAGCCGGTGGTACTATAACTTCCTTGGACTTGTATGCCATACCCTTGCTTATGAGTTAGGTGACAAAGAATTATTTTTTTTTACTGTTTTGGCTATGTGTTGGTTGAAGGCCAGATTACTGTCTACATATGTTCCATAATCTTTAACTATTAGGTCAACTCTTAATGATGTTTTATTAATGGAGTAATTAGCTTGGGTGGACAATTTCCCAACAGGGACTATAATAAATTTCTTTGTGATGAGTTTTAATCTGTGGCTTTGGCATAGGTCATTTGCTTAAGACCTTCTTATAACATGTTGGTAAGCATAGCATCGCCTTTATAAAGAAAAGCCTGCAAAAAAAATGAAAACGAGTCACTGCCTTCCACATACATGCCTACAGTACAATATGGTGTCATAACCCTGCTGTAATGCATGGAGTGCTGGGAGTATGCTCCAAAGTGGAGTGGAGTGGGGACAGGCTTGTTAAGTACCTTTTATAGTGTCAGAAAGATGTTTGCCAAGTTTTTGTTACCCAGCTCTAAGTGCTGTTTAACTCCAGTCTTGTGCTAGACCATAACAGCAGCAGATGCCAACCACTACCATGCATGAAAAGGTCCTTCTAATTAGTGCACAAACCTAGTTAACACATGTATAAATAAATAAATAAAGTTAATAAAGCTAGAGCAGTTTTTAAAACCATTTTCTCATTAGCACTGCTGGACATAGAGTGAGCAGAAGCTATGTCCCTCCAAGTGTTTTACTTCCCACTCCTACACTTTTTTCTTGTAACTAGTAATGCACGAGCAGATAAAGCTCCATATGCTACAAAGAATTTTGATCAAGTATTTCTGATCATAACTCTGTTTGTTCTGTGTCATTGACATGGATGTCAGCTCACCTCTCAAGCTTTGCTTTGTTCTACTCCTGAGGTGAATATTTTGATGACCGTATCTCAAACACAACAGCTTGGTTATGATTGGAGACCCTATTATAATTGCCTGTGTCAGTGACTTCTACCACTTACTGCATGGGGCAAAACCAAAGTGTTGCTTATTTCTTTTTTTGATCCCATTTCTACAGAATGTAATTCAGCTTTAAGAATATTTGTGTTTGCTGCTGCTCCACACAGAAGAAAAGACACATACAGTGCAAAAACACTTTTGATTACATAGATTTTACTTCTAGACATTCTTTGTAAACTGAAGACTTAAACACTCAGTATTAGTCCAAACCAAAAACAGGCAACACTGACAATAACCCCTCCCCAAGTCAGTCTGTACCCTTTACATTCCCAAGAGCCATTACTTCTAAAACTGAAAGAGGGGAAATATATTTAATGGGCAGGCACAGACAAACTCCAGTTATTTTTCTCTCAAGATTTAAAAAAATCACCTTCTTTAATCTAACTGCTATACTCGCAGTTTTAGAGCTTTCAGCAGAAGAGGAAGAAGTAATAGTCAAGGTCCTTTTTTGGTTAAACTGTCTACAAAATGAATTCCTATGACCACAAGACATGGTGAATATTTTCAATCTGAATTATTTTATGCTGCTCTAAAACCAAAGAGTTACCAATGGCACATCTAATGGACAGCACTTGACCAAGTACATCACCTGAATACAGCTATGAAAACAGGGCTGCAATGAACACTGCATTACAAATCCATTGGTCTCCCTGATAGTGTACTGTGCACAACTCTCCTGATTTATTTCAACACCACTGGATATGTAAGCATTTCCATGAACAAAATTAAATGTCCACCTTGAGCCTATCATTCAGGAAAAACTCCAGTACATCACTAACCATAACTAGTTTAAACATAGCATCCTCCTACAGCTAAAGAAGTTTCAGAACCACATGTTTTGATTTCAGTTTCTGTACTTTTTTTTCTTTTACTTCATGAATTTTATGTACGGTGGCAGGACTGATGCCAGATTCCAATCTGCAAGCATCACACATTCTGTTAGGTTTGCTTTCTTGAAAATGTGGTCCATCTTTGTCTTCAGTTAAGCCACTTCTCTAGGTTGGAAGGGAAGGATTCATGATGGATGGCCCTAGTGGGATCTAGAGGGTCAGGATGACAACTTTTTATAGTTTTCCCGCTGCACACATACACAAACATATATATCTATATGGTTTAATATCAAAAGCGTGAAATGCAGTTGATCAAACGTCAGTTGAAGGAAAGTACAGTTTTAAAGATGCACAATGCCGAGCTAGAATACTACGAACTCATAATAACGAAAGTAAAGCGCGATTCGTTATTATGAGTTTGGCATTGCGAATGGAGATTGTGGTACAGTGAAGATCAGGGAATTTACCGTTTTCTTCACTGTACTATGATTTCGGAGCTGGTAGATATAATTTGCAGGGTGGGTGGGGGTGCAGGGGGCTTGCCCCCTGAAAAACAGTAAAAACTTGTGTTGTAGAAGTGAAATTCTCACAACAGTTTAAACTGAATAGCCTGGGGGTCAGACATCACCTTGTGCTATGTCAAATAACATTGAATGCGGATGTCAGAAAAAGGATATTCGACATGTAGATAT
>NC_056741.1:1927711137-1927758637 GCF_019279795.1 Protopterus annectens
AGGCTCTTACAAGGGTACCCAATTATACTGAGTAAAATTAATACTAATACAATGGTACTGTTTGACCAATGCAGGAAGGCTTTCAGGAGCAGCCACAGTGTCACCAAATAAATATAAGTACTCTCAAAGGTTAAAATGTTCAATAAAAGACCAGCCACAATGAAAAGTTTAAATATATTATTGATAAATAATAAAAGAACATGAAAATACTGAATATCTATTTAAAATAAACACCAGAGTTTCAGCCATAGGAAATATTAAAAATAACACAGATGGATAGAGTCACACAGATACAGAAAAATAGTACTTAATCAATCTCACTGTATTTTCCTGACTGATCTAAAGAATTACTATTCCCTGGTTACTTACTAATTTCTGTCATGGTTTAGTGGTAAATCACATAGGTTCGAGCCTTGCAAAGGCTGTTTATTTGGGGTTGAGAGGGTGGCCTAATGGTTAAGGTGTTTGCCTTACAAACACGAGGTGTGGGGTTTGAGTCTCACAAGGGATAATTGGCTAGGCTTAAAATGGCTCACAAGGGCAGTTAGCTTAGTACTAATCTATGAACCTAAAAAGCAAGGCAAGCTGATGTAGGTGAGTGATCCTTCTTTGTCAAGTTTCAAAAACAGACTTCTCTGAGACTTCTGTCTCATCTATTATTAAAATATCAGTTCAGTGCTGGATTATAGAATGACATCACATACATATGGTCATCTGACTCTGATTTCCACACTACCTCCTTTACTAGAGACTGAACAAGAATCTGGCATATATGTGTTATCATACACACAGATAGAGCTTTGCTGAGATGTGTTATTGCATCTGGAAGCTATAAAGCCATTTCAAAACTTCCACCCTTCCAGGGTAGCAATTAGTTTACCCCTAAGGACAATACAGTAGGATTCCTAGTTCTGGTTTTCACAGACATTTCATCTCTGGCTGCAATTCAGACTGTAAGATACAATCTTTATGGCCTAAATGGGTAATTTAATTTCAGACAATTTGTCATAGTTAGCTGGACTGAGATTAACCTCTTCTTGTTACAATATATTTATTTCAACAGTTACAATACAGTCTGACCTAGAAGTGTATTTCTTTTCTTTCCAACAGTACCCACTGTTGGTACATTTTTAACACAGGCAGCTTTACAAATACATTTTCAACACAAGCATCTGTACAAATCATTTTGATATACAAATGGCATAAAATTCTTTACAAAACTCCAGCTAGCTATGCTGACGTGTTACACATTCAGTGCTCTACTTCTCCTGACATAGCTGGCAATACCTCACATCATCACACAGTGGACTGCACATTTATACAAGTTTTGGTACTTTGCCTTTCCTACTCAAAGGTTTTATGCTTGGTTACTTCAGGCAAGGGCATTTATGCTTCCCCAGTATACGGAGATGTTGCATGCCTGCTACTTCTTATGTAGTACATTCTGCATCATGTTTAGTTACCACTACTTCCCTTTCTCTATTAGGTGCCATCTCATTTATCACAGAGCATTGCTCTCCAGACAAATCTCTGTCACTATGCTGATAGTTAACTTTATTTATGTCTCCAGTGGTAGACCTCTGTCTCTCAAAAATCAGCAGGCCATCCACTCCAGTGAGAACTCCGGGATTCTTCCATTCTGTGGAGTATACCTATTTGCAGTTCAATCTGTCTCCAGTCTAGGTTTACTTATACAAACTTGTAAAAGACACAAAATCAAACTTTTTAAGCATCCAAGAAAGCACAGAAGCCACTGCAAGACACACCGAGTTAAAGTATAAACAGATAAGCACTTTCGTCTTTACACAATAAATAGACTTCTTCAGATTAAAAAAAAGCACACACAAGAACAGATTATTTAAAATCCACTCTATGAAGTCACATGACCAGTAGTTGTTTTCTTCAAGTTAAAATGTGCCATTAGACTAATGCCATGAAGAAACTAAAATTGCCTAATCCCAGAGCCATCTAAATAAAAGGAATTTTTTTAACAGTCATTACTAAAACTGTCAATATACTTCAAAAAATAAACACATTTATCATTGATAGGCTTTAAGTTTAAGCAAACAAGTAATAGAAGAAAGTTCATTCAGACCTGTGCTGCTGCTTGCATTAAAACAAAGTTGCCACATTAACTCTTTCTTTACCAGCAGCAACCCCCAAAGTACCCTCTGTTCAAGCACTGTAAATTTAAATTTGTGTTCCGGGCAAGACATAAGGTGCTTAGACAGTGCATTTGTTTTCCTTTTGTTCTGTATTGCATATAGATGTTCATATATTCTGTCTTTTATCATACGTTCAGTCTTTCCAACATAGAAACTTTTGCAGCCTTGACATAGGGCTAAATAAATGACAAACAAAATGGGTATGAATCTAAGGAGAGATGAAAAGGGAGGTGTTATACACAAGTCCAGGAATGAAAGAAGAGTACATCCATTGTGGTCATCATAATCAATGTACTTCTGTTTTTACAGATGGGAACTTCTTCATTATGACAATAACCACCCCTACTAGCAAAAAAGGAACTTGGTAAAGGGTCAGATGATTAGATTATTAAGATTAGTTACTGATAATGAATGTTTTTGTACAGAGCTAGACATTTTGAAGGGAATGTTTAAACAAAGGAATTGTCCCGCATTTCTGTTGGATGAACAGGGGCTATTGTTTTGAGGGATAGAAACACTCATTGTGCCCCTTTATTGCGGTACCCTGACTTGCAGGTTAAACCAGTTAAATATGATTTTGATACTGGCATGAATTTTATTTTGACCTTCGACCAAAATTCCTCTGCAATTTGAACCATTATTAAAAAAACTGGAGTGGTGTTTTTGGAGCGTTTGAGTTGACCCACAAGTTGTGTCCAGCACCTAAAATTGTTTACAAAATGGGAAAGAACATGAAAAACTTGTTTGAGAGAAATGGGAATGTAAGGGTGGGTTACTGCAAGTCAGGGAAGATGAAAAAATATGGAGCCTGCAAACTATGCAGGTTCATTTATGAGACTAGTAACATTACAATAGGACATTTCAACAAAGTTTTTCCCATAAAAGGGATTTTTGATTGTAATACAAGAGGGGTGGTATATGTGGCAACTTGTTTGTCATGTTCTCCCTACTACATAGGAAAGACAGAAAACCAACTTAAGAAAAGAATTTACAAACACACATGCAATTAAGAAGAAAGGCAACACCAATGCACTATATAGGCATGCAAACTACTGCCATGATTTCAGAGTTTGTTTTCTGCATTTTAGAAAATATAGTTATGAACACCAGAGGAGGAAATTTGTTGTCTTATCTGGAATATAGAGAAACATTTTGACAGATTTTATTTAATGCTACACAATTTCCAGGGATTAATGACAGAATTTCTATTAGCAGTTTATTTATGTTTGAAAGCGGACAAAATGTGACTTAGTATGGCTATCATGATGTTAAGTCAATTGTCATTTGATGTTTTTAATGTATATTTTATATTACTGATTCAATGCATTTTTATGTAATTTTTTTTACAATTTCATGAGTCTGTTTTCTTAATTGATTTGGTTTTCTGGATAAGCCTTTTTATTTAAGGGTGTATTTTCAATGGATATTTTATCTGATGAAGTTCTGTGTATCGATTAAAGGAACAAAAGTACTCATTTCTTCATTTTGGGTGTCAGACGTTTCATTCTTTTCAGTAGCTACTTATATATTAGCAAATCCAAGATTGCTATACCTCAGAGTAAAGGGAAGTCTCCAATAAACTTGGTCTCAGAACTAGACTGTAACAAAACTACTCACTTTTTTAGTGTTTGAAGTTCTGAGCATCAAACATGTCCCTGATCTCCCTATATACACGCAATTATTCATTCCTTCCTCATCATAGTCTTCCTCAGACTATTGAAGTTCCAGCTGTAAAGGTAAAAACACTAATTGTTTCACTAATAAGTATTCTGCTAGTGAAAGCAGTTTCTATTTGGATTTTTTTGGCTTTATTTTCAATTTGTGCATTGTGGCAATATAAATGCTTGGAGAAGGAGTATTTTTTGTTTTATGATAAATCATAATAAGTCCTGGCCCAGTAGACAACTTGGTTACAAAAAATATCTCTGTCTATCTGTATGTCTGTCTGTGTCTCTCTTTATTTACAACAGAGTAACATTCAAGTACCTCAAGGAAGATACATTTCAGGGGAAAATGATCTTTAAGAAAAGAGTTGTGTGAGATAAACAGGGCAATGTATGAGGTATAATTGAATATAGAACAGTGTGACTACTAAACTGGAAATAAAGATTTGAATCTCTCACCTCCATATATGTGCTTGATTGACCCTAAATTGAACATTCCAAGGCACATTTAGTTTTAATAGTTATACATGATTCTTAACACCCCCACACACAAATACACACACACAAAAACAGTAGTGTCAACAGAATGTCAGAAAATCCTGCACCCTGTACATTTTCTCAGCATGGCCAGTTTGAGAGGTGAGACGAGTAATAGATTGTAGCAGATGAAAGATGAGCTTTTTGACAACTGCATGAATTCAAAACTACTTGCTGTTCTTGTACCAAGGGTTTTACTTTGATCCAAGGCACATATCAGCTTTAGAGACCTAATCCTGCTTATTTTAGGGCAAGAGTTGAGATGTCCCAGTGGGTAATTCTTACAGTCACTTTCTATTCCTCCTCAAAATGTTAAGGAGTTGCAGTAAATGATCCTTGAAGGTATAATTGTATCAGAGCTGCTAAATAAACAGGCTGATTGTGCCATCAGTTTTGTAGCTGCTGGGTGTTTATATATTTCCTTCTGAGTTAAAAGAGACATTCAGCTTGTCTTGGAATAGCCTGTCCTCTCACCCTTCCAGTGATTCCCCCTTACTTATTGCTTTCAACCTCTAACCTCAAGCAATAGGAATAAAGCCAGAAATAATGAGGATCAAAGGCCCAGAATGAGGAACAAGTCTGAATATTCCTCTCATTGAACTGAAAAAGAATAATAATGGTGCAGTGGTGCAGAGGTAGCATTGTCATCTTACAACAAGAGGTTCACCTGTTTGATTCTCGGCTGAAGTGCTTCTGTGCAGAGTCTGCATGCCTTCCCTGCATTTATGTGGGTATTCTCTGGGTACTCCAATTTCTTTCCACATTACAAAGACATGTGTCTAGAGTGTTTCTCCCCTGGCCTTGGCTGAAAATTGGCTTTGTTCCAAGTTGTACTTTCCCTATTATGTAGTTATTGTGATGCACAATAATTTGACACAAAATCACTAATTATATTAGGGAAAAAGCAATGATATACGAGGCACATCGCTAACATTCTGCAAATTCAGGGACAGACAGGAGGTCTGTTCTTGGCTAGCATTCTGTTTGTATACAGAAGATTATGAATGACAAATATCAAGGTCTGTGTGTTTAGCAAGAAAAGAGCAGTTAAAAAAAGTGGCACCCAAGAAACCATTTAGTTCCCCTGTGAGGCTGGAGATCTAATGGAAAGGAAGAAACAAACTATAGAAAAATTAGAATCCTCCTTAACTAGCTAAGAACATGAGTTACAAAGGCAGCTAAACAACAGAAGCATATGAAGATAAGTGACTTGCATAAGAACTTCAAAAAGTAGGTAAGGACCAACATTCAAACATTGTAGGTGCAGTGCTGCACACTATGTGGTGCAGCAGATTTGGAGATGGTGTGAAAATTGCAGTGTCACTTCATCTCTAGGTACTTCCCTGAGCTGACGGTTCCTTTTCTCTAGGCTGAGTTGGTATTAAAGGGACCTTTTCTTCTGCCCTAGGATGCAAGTCCCCTGCTGTCACAGAGGTTTCCTGGAAATAGTCATAGCTGGACATCAGTGGGTTCTAGAAGAATGACTGTGATGGAACTGAGGTACATCCTTCTGGTACTATCTTCCAACTACTCATTTGTTTCCTGTTACAGACTGGTAACCTAAAAAAACTTCAAAAGTGGAGACTGACACCAGTGCAGGGAACTTCCATTGTGGAGACCTACACAAATGTCATATGATAAGCTACAAATTAAAAATAAAATAGAACTTTTATTGGGGGAGATTTCTTTGGCAAAATACATATTTTTAGAAGAGCAATACATCTATGAAAAGGAGGGGAAAGGGAAGGTAACATATCTACCCAGTGCCATGGCTGGGAGGGTAATGGTATAAGTGCAGAAGCAGAGAGCAGAACACAGTGTCTGACCAGAAGATTAAAGCTGCAAGAGTGAATAGAAGAGCCGAAGGGCTTTCTTTTTTGGAGGCTTTGATTACTTTGATCAGAAGTCCCTGGTTTCTTGGAAAATTAAATTTAACCAATTAAATTTAAATTAACAAATCAAAAAATTGATTAAATTCAATTTAACCAATTAAAATAAGTTCACTGCTATGTGCCTGTCTCACTAAACAAGCAACCTAAAACAACTTTGACTATCATAATGTAAGATATGCCATTATTTCCATGTTATTGGGACTGGACAAATACATCAGATAACATAGCAGCTGTGTCATCTGCACAAAGATATGCTGTTACTGTCCGTGGATACATCTCTGAGAGTTGAGACATAAAGACTTTAAAACACTACAGACCAAGCTATGAGCAGATCATGCAGATATGGGTCAAACACAAGTATTCGTACAAATGAATAAAATAAACAGATCTGAATACAACACCAAACATACTTGTCATAGGTGACTCCATAGTCAGACACACTGACGTCCCACTCACCAGGCTGAACAAGGAGAGGGTCACAGTAAGCTGCCTATCGGGCGCTAGAACATAACACAAGCACTGGTCACTCCACGGCAAGTACAAATATGACACAGTCATTGTCCATGCTGGTGTGAATGACCTCTCCCTGGACTACATGAAAATAGACATAGAGGAGCTCTCTGATTATGTAGCCCAGGCAGGTATGACCCTAACCCTGAGCAGTATCCTTCCTTCACCAAGAATGATGCCACAATATAGAGACAAGATGATCAGCTTTAACAATTGGCTTAATGTCTGGTGTCATTCAAAGGGGATCAGTGTCTGTCTGCCTGGGATGACATGCTTGACAAGCCACGCTGAGTCGCAGAGCCCGGCTTGCACCTGTCACTCCTGGGATTCCGGATATTGGCTAAGGCTCTTGCCACCCCATAGTGCCTTTTTAGGCAAGGCTCAAATTCTAAACCTACCACCCTAGAAAACAAAAATGGAAGAAACTGAGGGTAATGCTGCTCAATGCCAGAAGTCTAAATCTCAAAATGCACTCGAGGCCCTTCTCAGTATGGAGAACATCGATGTCTGTGCTGTAATTGAAACCTGGTTCAAGGCTCCTGAGAGCACCCGGCACTATTAGGTTTTACCTCATATCATGCTCCGTTCCGGCCCCACCGGACCACACCACAAAAGGAGGGTGTATCCATATTCATAAAGGATACCCACACCTCCAGGTTGGTGGCAACGCCTGCTTTGAAACCATCCAGGTACAACTAACCATAGGCAAAACTGCTCTACAAATTGTAGCATGCTACAGGCCACCCTCTCAAACTCAGGAACCCCACACAGCCTTCCTGAAGACACTGGAGGGTATAAATGTATCTCCAAACACCATCATATTGGGTGACTTCAACTACCCGAATATAGACTGGGAACATTACTCAAGCCCTAACTTTCTAGGTTCCTGGAGTTCATAAATTCAAATGCCATGGAACAGCTAGTCACTGTTCCTACAAGAGGAGAAAATATACTAGATCTCATTGTCACAAACATGGGGACAAAATGCTCCACACCGGAAGTATATCCCTCATTGGTGAGATCTGATCATAAACTAATCTCACTGGAAATCCACATCCGCCCCACCCCAAACAAAAGACCATAGTGAAGAACTTCTCTAAAGCAAACTTCACACTACTCAAGACTGGTGTGGTATCCTTCAAGGCCCCTGAGTCAGTGGAAACCACAACCCAAGAAGCCCTTACAAATGCCTTCTATGAACACCTCCAGGACTGTATGGATCAGGCAATTCCAAATAAAACCAAGACTCTTTCCACAAAGGGCAACGTCCAGTCTGGTGGACCCCAGCCATTAACAAACTTTACAATAAGAGGAGAAAGCTATTACATGATAGAACAAAATCCATAAAAGGGAAGTCACCCTGATCATTATTAGTAAAAAATCGAGCACTCATAAAATCAACTAAGGCCAATTTTGAGAGAAAATGTGCCATGGATTCAAAGGACAATCATAAGGCCTTTTTCAGCTATGTTAGGGACCTGGGTGGAAACTCCCAGATATGCTCAGAATTAGTCCAAAATGATACAAAATCACTGAACCCACAGACATTGCCAACATACTGGCAGACAGGTTCAGTGCAAACTTCACCCCTCTCCCCTAAAGAAGAGATAACTATCCCAGCCGAGTGTAGCCTCCCGGACATCTCAAATGCGCAGGTGAAAGCTGCTCTCTCTAAAGCTAAAAACACAGCATCAATGGGACCGGATGGTGTCCCCGGCTGTGTGCTACATGAGCTAAATGAGGAATTAAACCGCACATAAGGCAGCTGTTTAATCTCAGCCTTACCACAGGATACGTGCCCAAGGAGTGGCGTGCGGCAACTGTGGTCCCACTCCACAAAGGCGCCTCTACAGACCCTGGTAATTACCTATAAGCTTAACAAGTCTAGTCTGCAAAGCTATGGAGAGGATCATAATGGAGCTCATAAACAAAGATATAGGGGACTTGCAGACATTGGAACCGACCCAGTTTGGCTTTGTCAAGGGAAGATCATGCCTTTTGAACTTGGTCGACTTCTTCGAAACAGTCACCAAGGCCATTGATGAGGAAAGGCAGTCCATACAGCCTACCTTGACCTTGCCCCACTCGGTATTGTAGAAAAACTTACCAGCTTAAATGTAAACCCATATGTCACAAGATGGGTTGCAAACTGGCTTAAGGACAGAACCCACAGGGTTAGAGTTGCTGGAGCTATGTCAGACTCCAAGCCGGTCACAAGTGGTGTCCCACAGGGCTCGGTCCTTGGCCCCTATTGTTTGGCATCTACTTAGTACAGGCCAACATGGGAGGACTTTGGCTGACAAAGTTTGCAGACGACTGCAAACTGGGCCATAGTGGAAAGTGCATCGGACATGGATATCCTTCAGAAGGGACTCACGGAAACAGATAGCTGGTGCCAGAGCCATGGCCTGAAGTTAAACACCAAAATGTATAGTCATACCCTTCGGGAAAACAAGGTAACCCCAAGCTACCATATAGGTGGCAATCCACTAAGCACAGAAGAGGTTATCAGGGACCTGGGGACCCAGGTTGACAGTGGCCTTTCTTTTGACACTCACGCTAAAGTGGTTAGAAAGACCTTCTACATTGCCCACCTGATCATGAAGGGATTCACATCCAGATCTAGTGAGGTCATTGTTCCCCTGTACTCTTCACTTATCAGACCAATGATCGAGTACAATGCCCCATTCGGGATGTATCTCACCCGACATCTGCAGCAATTGGAGAGACCCCAAAAGTTCCTCACCAAAAGGATAAAGGGACTCCAAAATCTGTCATATGCTGCCAGATTGAAGAAACTCCAGCTCTATTCAGTCACATACCGTCTGCTCAGAGGTGACATGTGCCTGACATACAAAATGGACATGCTCCACCTCAGAAAATCAAAATCCACCAAAACCACTAGAGCAAGCGACTTAAAAACCTTACGATCTAATATATATATAGGGCGAAGAGCAAGCGACTTAAACCTTAACTACGAATATAAATAGGGTGGCGAGGATAGATTTATCACTCAGAGACTCCTATGCTGTGGAATAGAATGTCCATATGAGGCAGAGCACCTCGCTGACTCTGTTCAAGAGAAATCTAGACCTGTGGATAATCATCTCTGTGTCACTGCTGGACAGAGGCACAACAAACTAATGGGCACAGTATTTTTTCATATAAGGGGTGGCGTAAGCCACAAAAATTTGGGCTAGGCTTATAAATGCCTTAGGGCAGATAGCCTAGTATAAACCTATGAACCTATGAACCTATGAAGAATTGACAAATGAATTGCTGTTGTCTCAGATGCAGGTTGGCAATAGAACACAAACATAACAGATATTACAGAGAAATGAAGCCAAGGTCCTGGATAATGCTGCAAATAATGCCAAAAGAAATATGTTGGGAGGAAGGTAGGCTCCACTGCTAGTCTTACCTTCAGCAATGGCATGAAATATAACTGTTCTACAGGCATAAAAATGTAATGTAAGTATCTGATTCCTTCCACTTCCATTTGCCTAGTGTATGACTCTGGGCAAGCCAGTTAACCAGACAGTGCTCCTAGGCCACCCTGGTAAAGGGATGCCTACACCCAGTGGACTTACATAGTTAGCACATGTATAAAATAAAATTAGTTAAATAAAACTCTGTTCATGGCTGTTCAGACAGGGAAGGGTAACATTCTAGTTATTGTGGATTTTGATAAGAAAGATGTATTCATTCTAGACCAGACTAAGAAAGAAAATCATCATTGTGACATATCTGCTGAGGGCTAAAAGGAAGCACATGAAATTGGCATTAAAATACAAATTCTAATGATAAGCATTGTACCTTCCTTGAAATGAAGCTATAGATGCCTGTTGTGTCTAATGCCCTTACTGAGAATGATGGTGTCTGTATATATACATGTTCAGTAAAATACTACTGTCACCACATATGACAGGTGTTTACCTTACAAAGACAAGGTGCAGGGTTTGAGCCTCACAACGGATAACTGGCTAGGCTTACAATGGCTTGCAAGGGCAGTTAGCCTAGTACTAACCTATGAACCTATGAACCTATGAACCTATTTAAAGACAGAAAAAAAGCAGGTGCCTGTATCAAGGAATTCAATATGTGGGAGGGTGGCATAAAGGTTAAGGTGTTTGCCGTATAAGCCAAAGGTGCAGGGTTTGATTCTCACATAGGATAATTGGCTAGGTATAAAATGGCCCTCAAAGGCAGTTAGCCTAGTGCTATTCTATGAACCTATGTTATGTGCTTAGAACACATGGGTACCTGTAATATATAAATGTATACACGCATACAGATCCTTGTTGTGAGGTTCAATAGCTTTCCAGCTTTAGGGGGTAACATGTCTCTCACACTTAAGGAAAAACATAAAACTGCAGGGAAAACCTGTACTTCTTGGGCAACAATGTTGCTGTCTGAAAGTTCTTAAAATCAGGAATAAAAAGTCAGGAACTGTAGCCAGCCTCAGATGAGATTTCAGAGTAATCGTATACTTTATAACTGGTTTAAAAATTGATACTTCTTTATTAAAACATTAAAAATATTACATAGCTAAGTATTTTGACCTTAACAGAGCTTCATCAGATCTGAACCCAGTTTACATGACAGACAGTATTTATATGCTTTAACATATAACTCATTGCCAATACACTCGAGTTGAAATTATGGTTCTTTGGCCAAGCTAAAGTAGGATAGATCTCACTGTTCATCCTTGTTTGCATAGCTACTCCTATTGGTAGCTAATAAGTTATACCTTTTGTGCTCTATTCCTATCGTATGTAGTTAGTGACTAATTGATACAGACACCTTAACTACTGTCAGTGGTTAAGCACATCCATTAGTACATCATCTTATCTGTGATATAAAAAGTTGATGTTATTTGCCATATTTAAAATGGATAAGTACTAACAAATAGCAACCAGTCAAGTTGTAACCTTTAGTATTATACTGTTGTTATCATAACTGCAGCAAGTCAGGACTATGCTGGGAACCATCTGGCTGTCACAATGACTGGATACATTTACCTTGTATCCTTTATGTTAGGTAATGTACCACCCTTTCCATGAAAGAATTAATGTGACTGTCAAGTGATATATCAATTACAAATGTGTGCCTCAAGCCATACAAGGGCTCTACATGTGCTAGGTTAAGGATAAATTGCAATATTTTATGACAGTGAACTGAACAGGGTTAAATTATGACTGACTCCTATTTTAGTATGCTCCATCTAATGACAAAAAAAAAATGTTAAAACAGGCATGTTATAAGAGGAAGGCAGCAAATGTATATCAT
Organism: Protopterus annectens; assembly: GCF_019279795.1. NCBI lineage: Eukaryota > Metazoa > Chordata > Ceratodontiformes > Protopteridae > Protopterus > Protopterus annectens. Next base: position 1,927,723,195 of record NC_056741.1, read on the forward strand.
AAATTATAGTCAAAGTTTTGAAGACAAATGACTCCAGTACCATGATAGTCATGTGGAAGTTGCCACAGCTGTAATCCATATCATACAACTAAGTGTTATTTCCACCATGGGAATCAGTGAGCCTGCTGTAAGTGTATGTTGTATCTTTGCCTGTTCCATATGGCCTTTGCAGAGTTGTCTATGGGAAGTGGAAACAATATGACTGTAAGGACTGTCTAATCTGTGCTAGCGTACTGAAGGTACATGATCATTAATTATAAATAATACATTAATTTGCCTATAACAGAGGCGAGTACAGTTTGTTATTATAGTATAAAGAAGAATTAAACAGAGTATGAAGCTATTTCCTCCGCCAATAGTCATACATACTGAAACTTTGCAGGCGTTGCAGGTTGTAAAACTAACAGAAGCTCAGCCTGTGGTGGTAGGGTAAACACAAATATGTGAATTTTTGTTTTTTCAGTCCCATCTGTTTTCTACCTTAAGCAAGTACCTGGCAGACCCAAGAAAACAGACAGTGCTAATGTGGAACAAAATGTGAAAGTAGTACTTATAAATGTGAGAAGAATGATAACAAAATGTCCAAGCTGGAAGCATTGTTCTTCTTGGAGAAAGATGCCACTCATACTACCTTAGAAACATGGCTTGATAATGTTAATTGCATAGCCCAGATAAGTGGAAACAGTGTTTGTTTCTTATATGAGAAACAGCAGCATATCTTATATTCATTAGGATTCTAGAGATAGATTAGTACTAGACAAACTACCCTTGTGGGCCATTTTAAGCTTAGCCAATTACCCCATGTGTGAATCAAACCCTGCACCTTGTGTTTGTAAGGTAAACACATTAACCATTATGCCAACCTTTGCAGTTGAGTACTCACACTTCTATGCAATGTCCAATACTGGTTATTTTCCTTATTGATCAATGTTGTTTTTTTACCTGTAGTTACATTGTTACTTGCTTTGCACTGTTTGCACCTATAAATGCAATTTCAGTAAAACTATATATATATATATATATATATATATATATATATATATATATATATATATATAAAACATGTAAATGCTACCTTCAGACAGTGTTGCTTGGTAGTTCAATAGAAGATTTCTCCCATAAGTAACACTACTAACCCAGGTTTGATCCCCATCCTGGATCCCAGAAGTGAAGCCATGGGAAAGGATTGATAGACAGCTCATTTATACTTGTTCCTCTTGGGGAAGAGGTTAAAGCTCATAGTACCTCATGTTCTCCCCCTGCTGGGGAGCAGAAATGTGGGCCATGGCAGTGCTATGCATGTGCTAGGGGTTGTCTATCATCGTGAGACATTCCACATGGAAACCTTTAGAGTATCTTGGGGGGTGGGGTTCATAGTGCTTACATCCTCATTCTCTGCTACATGATAGCAATATGAGCCCTAACAATGCTCCAGGTATGCCGGGGGGTAGCTTTCAAATAACACATCTGCACCCCTGCTGGGGGCAGAAGGATGAGCCCAACAATGTTTCTTATATGTGTTTTGGGTGGCTGGTTGAGATCTTAGTTTCACATCCTCACCTTCTCTGCAAATCAGGAAGGTGAACTCCAACAATGCTCCATGTATGTCTTTTGGGGGTCATAGTTTTAGATCCTTATATCCTGCTGGAGAGCAGGAAGATAAGCCCCAGCAGTACAAAATTTGTTCTCTGCAGGAGGTGCAGCCACTCTACTTTGCAGAAATTTGTGAGAGCATGTGTAATTTTCACACTTTAATACACTGCTCCTCAGCTTTCCTGGGGCATATCAGGGAAGTAAAGAGAAAAAAAAGAAAAGCTCTCATCCCAATGAGTATGCAAAGGCCTCTGATCCATTGCTTCTCAGTGCATAATGCCTCATATTAAGAGGGGTTTGCTAAGTGAAACCAAGTTGGTTTAATAGTGGATAATAATGTAGACTGGTCAGATGGTCAGTGAAATCAAGGTGCCAGAAATAAATAAAACTGTACCATCATTTGCACAGTACAGTTAAGCTGGACGACTCAGAAGTCCTGCAATTGACAGTTAAAAGTAATGACAGAAATACACACATACTGAAGTGCAGCTGATAGTAAATGAGCGTGTGTAATATCTATAACAATATCCTTGTTAAATGTTGTTTCACATAACTTAAATCTTCCAAGCCTTAACTCTCTTATTGCTCATACATTTTAAAAATGCATTAAAGAAGCTGACCAGTCTTAGTTAATTGTACTTGCCTTGAGTTGGGCAGGCACACATATACAGTCACTTTTAGCTGGGGCATATCATTCTGGAAATTAGAGCAGCAAAGTAAATGTGCATATCTTATTATTATGTAAATATGCATATCTTATTATGTAAATGTACATATCTGATTATCTAGATGTGCATATCTTATTATTATGTAAATATGCATATCTTATTATGTAAATGTACATATCTTATTATCTAGATGTGCATATATTAGTATTATGTAAATATGGATATCTTATTATGTAAATGTACATATCATATTATGTAGATGTGCATATCTTATTATTATATAAATGCACAACACATTGATGGTGAGATCATGTTTATGTATTCAGGAAAACTTTTCAAGAAAAGGGGTAACTAAAAGGATAGATGGGGAAGAAAAAAAAGTGAAGTAAAATGGTGCAGCAAAAAACATGAATCTATCGTGCCATACACACCTTTAAGCAGACACAGTTAAACATTTGTGTCACCCTTTACAGGTATTAGATAGTGCTCACCTCCCAAATCAAACAGGGCCTTACATAATTACAAAATTTCTATCCCATCAAGCAATTGCCAATACTAGCCTTAAAGGTATATAAAGCTGTACTTTGCTTGACCTGTTGTGGTAACTTATTCCATAGGCTGGGAATATGTTAAGCTAAGAACATACCTTCCAGCAAGTCCTGTTTATTTGTTGGTGTACATTTAGCTCTGTAGTGTGGGTGTTTGTAGAATCACTGGTTTTGTAAAAAAATAAGAGGTTGAATAGGACTAGATCTTTCATGGCATGAAAAGTGAGACGCCGGTCACCTTACAGCAACTTGTAGGCTACTGAGTGCAAGGAAAGTTGTGCTAATCTGCTGGGAGGGATGAAGCCACACCTCTTTAACTGTTCAGATTTTTGCAGAATGTCCAAAGTTTTGCCTTAAATGTTTGCCTTTTCCTCATAAAATCTGTGGTTTTCTTGCAAATCACTGAGGAATGAAGTCACTGAATCATCATCATCTTCTTTCGGCTGTTCCCATTAGGAGTCTCCACAGTGGATCACCTGTTTCCATTTCTTTCTGTCCTCTGCATCTTGCTCTGTCACACCAACCACCTGCATGTCCTCTCTCACCACATCCATAAACCTTATCTTAGGCCTTCCTCTTTTCCTCTTACCTGGTAGCTTCATCCTTAGCATCTTTTCCCAATATACTCAGCATCCCTTCTCAGCACATGTCCAAACCAATGTAATCTTGCCTCTCTGGCTTTGTCTCCAAACCTTCCAACCTGGGCTGACCCTATAATATACTTATTCCTAATCCTGTCCACCCTCGTCACACCCAGTGCAAATCTTAATATCTTTAACTCTACCACATCCAGCTCAAATTCCTGCCTTTTTGTCAATGCCACTGTTTCCATCCCATATAACATAGCTGGTCTTACTACCCTCTTGTAGACCTTCCCTTTCACTCTTACAGGTACTTGTCTGTCACAAATCACTCCTGACACTCTTCTCCACCCACTGCATCCTGCCTGTACTCTCTTCTTCACCTGTCTTCCACACTCACCGTTACTCTGAACTATTGACCCCAAGTATTTAAACTCATCCACCTTCGCCACCTCTACTCCTTGCATCCTCACCATTCCTCTTTCCTTCCTCTCATTCACACATATATATTCCATCTTAGTCCTGCTGACCTTCATTCCTGTTCTCTCTAGAGCATATCTCCATCTTTCCAGGGTCTCCTCCACCTGTTCCCTACTCTCACTACAGATCACAATGTCATCTGCAAACATCATAGTCCATGGGGACTCCTGTCTGACCTCGTCTGTCAACCTGTCCATCACCATTGCAAATAAGAAAGGGCTCAGAGCTGATCCTTGATGTAACCCCACCTCCACCTTAAATGCATCCGTCACTCCCACTGCAGACCTCACCGTTGTCACACTACCCTCGTACATATCCTGTACCAGTCTTACATACTTCTCTGACACTCCTGACTTCCTCATACAATACCACAACTCCTCTCTAGGCAGCCTGTCATATACTTTCTTTACGTCTACAAAAACACAATGCAACTCCTTCTGACATTTCCTGTACTTCTCCATCAGCACTCTCAGAGCAAACATCGCATCTGTAGTGCTCTTTCCCCAGCATGAAACCATACTGTGGATCACTAATCATCACATCCCTTCTTAACCTAGCTTCCACTACTCTTTCCCATAACTTCATGCTATGACTGATCAATTTAATCTCTCTATAGTTACTACAGCTCTGCACATCACCCTTATTCTTAAAAATTGGTACCAAAACACTTTTCCTCCATTCCTCAGGCATTCTCTCACTTTCCAAGATTTCATTAAACAATCTGGTTAAAACCTCCACTGTCATTTCACCTAAACACCTCCATGCTTCCACAGGTATGTCATCTGGGCTAACAGCCTTTCCATTCTTCATTCTCTTCATAGCTATTCTTACTTCCTCCTTGCTAATCCATTGTACTTCATGATTCACTATCCCTACATCATCCAACCTTCTCTCCCTCTCATTCTCTTCATTCATCAACCCCTCAAAGCACTCTTTCCATCTCCTCAATACACTCTCCTCGCTTGTGAGTATGTTTCCCTCATTATCCTTTATCACCTTAACCTGCTGCACATCTTTCCTAGTTCGGTCTCTCTGTCTAGCCAATCGGTACAGGTCCTTTTCTCCCTCCCTAGTGTCCAACCTTTCATACACCTCTTCATATGCCTTATCCTTAGCCTTCGCCACCCCTCTCTTTGCCATGCACCTCATCTCCTTATACTCCTGTGTACTTTCTTCATAATGTTAATTGCATAGCCCAGATAAGTGGAAACAGTGTTTGTTTCTTATATGAGAAACAGCAGCATATCTTATATTCATTAGGATTCTAGAGATAGATTAGTACTAGGCAAACTGCCCTTGTGGGCCATTTTAAGCTTAGCCAATTACCCCATGTGAGAATCAAACCCTGCACCTTGTGTTTGTAAGGTAAACACATTAACCATTATGCCAACCTTTGCAGTTGAGTACTCACAGGTCTATGCAATGTCCAATACTGGTTATTTTCCTTATTGATCAATGTTGTTTTTTTACCTGTAGTTACATTGTTACTTGCTTTGCACTGTTTGCACCTATAAATGCAATTTCAGTAAAACTATACATATATATATATATATATATATATACATATATATATATATATATATATATATAAAACATGTAAATGCTACCTTCAGACAGTGTTGCTTGGTAGCGCAATAGAAGATTTCCCCCATAAGTAACACTACTAACCCAGGTTTGATCCCCATCCTGGATCCCAGAAGTGAAGCCATGGGAAAGGATTGATAGACAGCTCATTTATACTTGTTCCTCTTGGGGAAGAGGTTAAAGCTCATAGTACCTCATGTTCTCCCCCTGCTGGGGAGCAGAAATGTGGGCCATGGCAGTGCTGTGCATGTGCTAGGGGTTGTCTATCATCGTGAGACATTCCACATGGAAACCTTTAGAGTATCTTGGGGGGTGGGGTTCATAGTGCTTACATCCTCATTCTCTGCTACATGATAGCAATATGAGCCCTAACAATGCTCCAGGTATGCCGGGGGGTAGCTTTCAAATAGCACATCTGCACCCCTGCTGGGGGCAGAAGGATGAGCCCAACAATGTTTCTTATATGTGTTTTGGGTGGCTGGTTGAGATCTTAGTTTCACATCCACACCTTCTCTGCAAATCAGGAAGGTGAACTCCAACAATGCTCCATGTATGTCTTTTGGGGGTCATAGTTTTAGATCCTTATATCCTGCTGGAGAGCAGGAAGATAAGCCCCAGCAGTACAAAATTTGTTCTCTGCAGGAGGTGCAGCCACTCTACTTTGCAGAAATTTGTGAGAGCATGTGTAATTTTCACACTTTAATACACTGCTCCTCAGCTTTCCTGGGGCATATCAGGGAAGTAAAGAGAAAAAAAAGAAAAGCTCTCATCCCAATGAGTATGCAAAGGCCTCTGATCCATTGCTTCTCAGTGCATAATGCCTCATATTAAGAGGGGTTTGCTAAGTGAAACCAAGTTGGTTTAATAGTGGATAATAATGTAGACTGGTCAGATGGTCAGTGAAATCAAGGTGCCAGAAATAAATAAAACTGTACCATCATTTGCACAGTACAGTTAAGCTGGACGACTCAGAAGTCCTGCAATTGACAGTTAAAAGTAATGACAGAAATACACACATACTGAAGTGCAGCTGATAGTAAATGAGCGTGTGTAATATCTATAACAATATCCTTGTTAAATGTTGTTTCACATAACTTAAATCTTCCAAGCCTTAACTCTCTTATTGCTCATACATTTTAAAAATGCATTAAAGAAGCTGACCAGTCTTAGTTAATTGTACTTGCCTTGAGTTGGGCAGGCACACATATGCAGTCACTTTTGGCTGGGGCACATCATTCTGGAAATTAGAGCAGCAAAGTAAATGTGCATATCTTATTATTATGTAAATATGCATATCTTATTATGTAAATGTACATATCTGATTATCTAGATGTGCATATCTTATTATTATGTAAATATGCATATCTTATTATGTAAATGTACATATCTTATTATCTAGATGTGCATATATTAGTATTATGTAAATATGGATATCTTATTATGTAAATGTACATATCATATTACGTAGATGTGCATATCTTATTATTATATAAATGCACAACACATTGATGGTGAGATCATGTTTATGTATTCAGGAAAACTTTTCAAGAAAAGGGGTAACTAAAAGGATAGATGGGGAAGAAAAAAAAGTAAAGTAAAATGGTGCAGCAAAAAACATGAATCTGTCGTGCCATACACACCTTTAAGCAGACACAGTTAAACATTTGTGTCACCCTTTGCAGGTATTAGATAGTGCTCACCTCCCAAATCAAACAGGGCCTTACATAATTACAAAATTTCTGTCCCACCAAGCAATTGCCAATACTAGCCTTAAAGGTATATAAAGCCGTACTTTGCTTGACCTGTTGTGGTAAATTATTCCATAGGCTGGGAATATGTTAAGCTAAGAACATACCTTCCAGCAAGTCCTGTTTATTTGTTGGTGTACATTTAGCTCTGTAGTGTGGGTGTTTGTAGAATCACTGGTTTTGTAAAAAAATAAGAGGTTGAATAGGACTAGATCTTTCATGGCATGAAAAGTGAGACGCCGGTCACCTTACAGCAACTTGTAGGCTACTGAGTGCAAGGAAAGTTGTGCTAATCTGCTGGGAGGGATGAAGCCACACCTCTTTAACTGTTCAGATTTTTGCAGAATGTCCAAAGTTTTGCCTTAAATGTTTGCCTTTTCCTCATAAAATCTGTGGTTTTCTTGCAAATCACTGAGGAATGAAGTCACTGAATCATCATCATCTTCTTTCGGCTGTTCCCATTAGGAGTCTCCACAGTGGATCACCTGTTTCCATTTCTTTCTGTCCTCTGCATCTTGCTCTGTCACACCAACCACCTGCATGTCCTCTCTCACCACATCCGTAAACCTTATCTTAGGCCTTCCTCTTTTCCTCTTACCTGGTAGCTTCATCCTTAGCATCTTTTCCCAATATACTCAGCATCCCTTCTCAGCACATGTCCAAACCAATGTAATCTTGCCTCTCTGGCTTTGTCTCCAAACCTTCCAACCTGGGCTGACCCTATAATATACTTATTCCTAATCCTGTCCACCCTCGTCACACCCAGTGCAAATCTTAATATCTTTAACTCTACCACATCCAGCTCAAATTCCTGCCTTTTTGTCAATGCCACTGTTTCCATCCCATATAACATAGCTGGTCTTACTACCCTCTTGTAGACCTTCCCTTTCACTCTTACAGGTACTTGTCTGTCACAAATCACTCCTGACACTCTTCTCCACCCACTGCATCCTGCCTGTACTCTCTTCTTCACCTGTCTTCCACACTCACCGTTACTCTGAACTATTGACCCCAAGTATTTAAACTCATCCACCTTCGCCACCTCTACTCCTTGCATCCTCACCATTCCTCTTTCCTTCCTCTCATTCACACATATATATTCCATCTTAGTCCTGCTGACCTTCATTCCTGTTCTCTCTAGAGCATATCTCCATCTTTCCAGGGTCTCCTCCACCTGTTCCCTACTCTCACTACAGATCACAATGTCATCTGCAAACATCATAGTCCATGGGGACTCCTGTCTGACCTCGTCTGTCAACCTGTCCATCACCATTGCAAATAAGAAAGGGCTCAGAGCTGATCCTTGATGTAACCCCACCTCCACCTTAAATGCATCCGTCACTCCCACTGCAGACCTCACCGTTGTCACACTACCCTCGTACATATCCTGTACCAGTCTTACATACTTCTCTGACACTCCTGACTTCCTCATACAATACCACAACTCCTCTCTAGGCACCCTGTCATATACTTTCTTTAAGTCTACAAAAACACAATGCAACTCCTTCTGACATTTCCTGTACTTCTCCATCAACACTCTCAGAGCAAACATCGCATCTGTAGTGCTCTTTCCCCAGCATGAAACCATACTGCGGATCACTAATCATCACAACCCTTCTTAACCTAGCTTCCACTACTCTTTCCCATAACTTCATGCTATGACTGATCAATTTAATCTCTTTATAGTTACTACAGCTCTGCACATCACCCTTATTCTTAAAAATCGGTACCAAAACACTTTTCATCCATTCCTCAGGCATTCTCTCACTTTCCAAGATTTCATTAAACAATCTGGTTAAAAACTCCACTGTCATTTCACCTAAACACCGCCATGCTTCCACAGGTATGTCATCTGGGCTAACAGCCTTTCCATTCTTCATTCTCTTCATAGCTATTCTTACTTCCTCCTTGCTAATCCATTGTACTTCATGATTCACTATCCCTACATCATCCAACCTTCTCTCCCTCTCATTCTCTTCATTCATCAACCCCTCAAAGCACTCTTTCCATCTCCTCAATACACTCTCCTCGCTTGTGAGTATGTTTCCCTCATTATCCTTTATCACCTTAACCTGCTGCACATCTTTCCTAGTTCGGTCTCTCTGTCTAGCCAATCGGTACAGGTCCTTTTCTCCCTCCCTAGTGTCCAACCTTTCATACACCTCTTCATATGCCTTATCCTTAGCCTTCGCCACCCCTCTCTTTGCCATGCACCTCATCTCCTTATACTCCTGTGTACTTTCTTCATCTCTCTGACAATCCCACTTCTTCTTTGCCAACCTCTTTGTCTGTATACTCTCCTGTACTTCCTCATTCCACCACCATGTCTCCTTGTCATCCTTCCTCTGTCCAGATGTGATACCAAGCACCTTTCTAGCCGTCTCCCTTACTAGCTCTGCTGTAGTTACCCAGCTATTTGGTAACTCTTCACTGCCACCCAGTGCCTGTCTTAACTCATCCCTGAACTCCACCTCACAATTATCCTTTTCCCTTTTTCAATTTCCACCATTTGATCCTTGGTGCTGCCCTCACACTCCTCCTCCTCTTCTTGATCACCAACGTCATCCTACAAACCACCATCCTATGCTGCCTAACTACACTTTCTCCGGTCACCACTTTACAGTCTCCAATCTCCTTCAAACTGGCCCTCCTACATAAGATATAATCCACCTGTGTGCATCTTCCTCCACTCTTGTATGTCACCCTATGCTTCTCCCTCTTGTTAAAATACATATTCACCACAGCCATGTCCATCCTTTTCACAAAATCCACTACCATCTGACCTTCTGCATTCCTTTGTTTAACACCATACCTACCCATCACTTCCTCATCCCCTCTGTTCCCTTCACCAACATGCCCATCGAAATCTGCTCCAATCACCACTCTCTCAGCCTTGGGTACAGTCATCACCACTTCATCCAATTCACTCCAAAATTTTTCTTTCTCATCCATTGCACACTCAACTTGTGGAGTATATGCACTAACAACATTCAGCATTACACCATCAATTTCCAGCTTCATAAACATCACTCTGTCCGACACTCTTTTCCCCTCCAAAACACTCTTAGCATACTGTTCCTTCAGAATAACTCCTACGGCATTTCTCCTCCCATCCACATCATGATAAAATAATTTGAACCCACCTCCGATACACCTAGCCTTACTCCCCTTCCATCTAGTCTCACTGAATAATAACATAAATTTGAGTTTCAGACTTTTCAGAAAATGCATACTAAGACAAATCGTGTTATTCTAGCAACTTCCTAAGTTGATAAGGACAATATTTAAAATCTACCCATATTTTTGGGCCTTTGTCCCCCCATTATTTTAGGCTTTGTCCAGACTTCTTGCACTAAGAGGGTGAGGACTATGGTTGAAGGATTGATTGACTTTATTTGTTTATGATTAAAAATTACTGGGGCTTTGTGTGGCTCCCAAATACGTAATAAGGTCCACAAGATTTAGCATTTTTGCTCTGAAGTGTTTGCGTAGGTATTCTTATTTACCAAATAGACTTCAAATAACTTTTACTAAGCTAGACAGCAAATTCTGGATGTGTGATGTGAAAGAGAAAGGTAATGAGTTGGTAGAGTCAGAAATATTTGGGGGGCAAATGGCAATAAGTAAGCAAATTAGTATTTTCTGTTTTTGAGCTGGGCACAGAATCTGACTTATCTAGATATAGCAAGGCCTTATTATGTTTAATGCTAAGGGCTGCCAAAAGAAAGCAATTAGTAGAAAATGGAAATAAAAATCTAAAACAACTGTAATTGATCTATTGAATATTGTTTGAGATAAAAGACCTGGAAGTGGGATCTTCAGAAAATGGAAGGAGAAAATTACATAGAAATAAATGGAATTTGTGGAACAATACATGCAGAATTATGTTCAGGAGGAGGAGTGAGGTGTAAGGGAAGGCATGAATTGAGAAATGTATGTAATGCTGGCGTGTATGACATTTATAAAGAAAGAAAACATATGTACTGTATAATGCATGAAAAAGCATTAATGTGTTTTGTTTTTTATTTATGTATGTGTGCTTATGTCAATAAAGTTAAAAAAAATACTATGGCCTTCACATCTGAGATCTCTGCTTGGATTTACACATATCAAATGGAGAATTGTATTCGATAATAGGTCTGATAAGGAAAAAGTACAGAGATAAGATGACTTATATGCATCTTCACTATATCCCCTTGAAAATTAACTAGGCCAGATAGAAGGCTTTCCTGAATATGGAAAACAATATGATAATTGAATGAATAATAATTATATATATAAGTACCCAGATATCTTATGACTGTATCTGTTTAATATTGCTGCACATTTTCTGTACACCATCCCTTGTTTGAGAGTTTTAGTGGATAAAAGAGCCTAGCTTACATTCATTGGCAAAGTTGGCGACTCATTCTTCTGGGATATTGGTTTGGATATCTGCAAAATAAATGCCAAACAGGAAACAGCTCAGCACGTATCCCTGTGATACCCCACTAGTTGCCATTTTACATTCAGAGAGGCTAACAGCAACTTTTACAACCCAGGGTAGTAGTGATGGTTCTTCTTTCATTTATATCTCAAGCTAAATTGCTGTACCTTTTAAGAGTTTCTAACCCTATGCCCTAAACTGTTTATGTTCATATACTCTAATGAATGTCTCTGGTGTTGCTCTCAACTTTTAAGCAGATGCACATATATAGGCTTATTCACTTGATGATTCCACTCCCCACATTGATGAGGGGGTTTATCAGAAAATACCTTATTACTTTTAATTCTATAAATCTTTAAAGAGGGAAGGCTCTTCCCTCTTATCTCTTATCATATTAATTGCTAAATAGGGTACTGCAGGGAAAAGGATGAACTACTTTCTCGAACACAGTTTTGATTTCCAGCTGATTACCCTAAATAAATGCTACTTCAGTTGCTTTGTTAGCAATGGCTTTTTACACACACACATACTGGGCAGGATTCACGAAGGCTTGCACGGAGTGTAAGAGACGTGTAACACTCCATGCAAGCCTCGCGATCCAGGAACAGCCCTAAACTCAGTGTAAGAGACCAGCTAAAACGTCTCTTACACGGACTGGGTGTGGACATGCTAAATACCTCACTTGCAGCCGAAAGGTATGCAAATGAGGTATATTAGCGATCCACGAAGCAGAAACCAGCCCATGTAAGAGATGTTTTAGCTGCAGAAATGTACTCAGTTGACAACTGAGTACGTTTCTGCAAAATTCACAACGGAGCCATGTCAGCTCCAAATAAAGGGTGCATATGTGTCAGGCAGCATGCTAATGGCCAAATATGTGGCCATTGGCAAGGTAACCCGATGCAAAAATAATAAAAATATAATTTTTTTTTTCGGCGATCTTTAAACCCAGCGCAGCCCCGTGCAAATGGGTTGCGCTGTACAAAACATAAAAATGATGGTTATAAACCCACAAATGTGGGTTTTATGCAATACATGGAATGACAATGCAGGGACCAGCAGACCAAAAACAACATGGCCACCGTGTAGTGGTTGCTAAGGGGGGAAGCTGAGTGTAAGACATGTAACTAAGCATTAGTAGGCAATCTCATCTAAATGAGGGTTAGGATACTGAATCTCACAGTCACATAGCAAATGAGCACAGTCTGAGTAGTGTAAGAGATACATAAGGGGAGGAATAGAGTAGGAGATAGGTGACATCACAGGGGGGAATGGTAGAAAGAAATGCAGTTCATTGGAGGTCAGTGTAACATGACAGATGACAGACACAGATCAGGGAAAGAGGAGTGCCACAAGATAAGTGTGGGAAAGTCAAGAAATGGAAGGTGTACACTGTTACTTACACTAAAGTTTCTTGCTGGGTGTGCATGCGCACGTGTGCGCACCATGAAGCACGAGTAGGGCAGTGTGCGCGCGTGTAAGGCAGACTGAGCATGTGGGAGCGTGTTGGTAGATGTTTAACACTGTTTGCGCTGGTGTGAGTGCGTGTAGGGCAGACTGAGCATGTGGGAGCCTGTTGGCAGACTTGTAACACTGTTTGCGCTGGTGTGCATGCGTTTTAACCCGAATAAGTAGATTCTGAACAGTGTAAGCATGTGTGCGCGCATGTAAGCCACTGTGAGCGTGTTTCTGATGGTATGCACGTTGCTCCCCCCTGAGGAAACAGAAAGGAAAAAGGAAGCAACAGAATTAGTAGGAAGCTAGCAGGGAATACTGCTGGAGCTAGCAGGTGAAAATAATTAGAAGCAGGCAATTACACAGGCAGAAAAGTAGCCCAGCCCAGCACTTAAAACTCTGCAAACAGCAGTGCAGGATGTTTCTCTCAAGAGACACTGCAAGACAGGAGTAAGCTAATAGAAGTGAAAACTGAAAAAGCTTCACTCAGAGCAGAAATGTTAGGGGCTGCCATAGCTGTCATAATGAGACATAGGCGACTTGCTGAGGGTGGTGACAATGCAGATGGTGCCAGACAACCCACAGTGAGGAAACGGAGAAGAGTGTACAGGCCCAGGGTCACCTACCACGGGTTACATGAGCTGGAGATAGTAGAGCACTATAGAGTGGACAGAGAGCTCCTGCAGCAAATAGTTGAGCTGTGCAGGCCACGCCTCACACACAGAACCAACAGAGGGGAACCCATCCCAGTGGAAACCAAGGTATGTGTTGGCCTAAGAATACTAGCAACAGGTACCTTCCAGAGACCAACTGGTGATATGATGGGGATATCACAGGCATCAGCCTCCAGGGTACTGCACCAGTTCCTGGATGCCATGTCAGCACATGTCGGTGATCATGTATATTTCCCCAATGCCCGTGAGGTATTGGCCAGCAATATGCTTCTCTTCCAGCAAATAGCGGAATACCCTGAGGTAGTGGGTGCAATAGACTGCACGCACATACACATCAAAGCACCAGCCAGTGAGTGGGGTAGGGCCTACATTAACCGCAAGGGCTTCCCCTCCATCAACTGCCAGGTCGTGTGTGATGCCCAGGGCATAATAATGAATGTGTGTGCTGGCTGCGCTGGGAGTTACCATGATTCCCACATCTGGCATTTGACACAGCTGTACCAGACATTTGCCAATGGGGACATCCCGCACGGACACCTAGTGGGGGATGCAGGTTATGCACTGGAGCCATGGCTGATGACACCCATTAGAAACGCACACACACCTGAACAGGAATGCCATAATGAGGCACACGCACAAACAGGTAATGTAATAGAGCATGTGTTTGGGCTGCTGAAGTCACGGTTCCGGTGTCTGGACACATCTGGTGGAGCCTTGTAGTACACACCAACTACATGTACCCAAATTGTCATGGTATGTGCTATGCTACATAATATGATCTTGCAAAAACAGCTGCAGCAGGACCAGCATAGGGCTGTGCCAATCAGCCCCCCACCATTGCCAAGGCCATCACAGGCAGAGCGTGACTCGGAGGAGGAACAACCTGAGCCTGCCCCAGAAGGCAGAAGGAGGCATGCCCAGTATGCCCTGGCCTTGGCAAAGAGGCAAAGCATAGCACATACACTGGCTCAGTAGGGACCCTGGGAATGATACCCCTCTCTGACTCACTCCTATAATAACAGGGATGCCTAAAATGACATAACCTGCTCTCAAACATGTACAGGGAGTGTAATATGCGCATCCGACAGAGGCAGCCCTGCAGCACCACCTGAGGCATGAATGCTATGTGTTAAGTAATGTAACACCATGTACTATATGCACACCTGAGGACCCTGACTAACATCCACCCTTACCAAGCATGAAGCCACAAAATGACGATGGCATGATCAAGTGCAATAACTGGCTGAAGTAATGCAGTTAGTCAAAGGGGAGCCAATGTGTTTCAGGCTGGGAAGACATGCGGAGCATGACATGATGCACCACCTGCTAGGAGTGGCATGCACCTATCAGTCCAGGCCCCGTGGATACTGGCAAAGGCTGTCAGTACCCACAGCATGCCCTGAATAGGTAAGTCTCAAAACACAAACCCACCTTCATAGGTACCACAAGGGATAGGAATCTAGATGTAATGCTGCCCAATGCCAGAAGTCTAAACAGCAAGATGTGTGCAGTGTAAACGCACACACTATGGAGAATGTAGATATCAGTCCTGTAATAGAAAACTGGGTCAAGGCTCACATCAGCACCCTAACACTACCAGGTCACACCTCATACTGTGCTGTACAGCCGCAAAACATGGAACAAGCTACAAAAGGAGGGTGACTAGCAATAAATGTCAAGGATAACCACACCCCCATGTTGGTACCACAACAAGAAGCAGCATGGATTAGCCATGGTCAAATACCAATGGCTAAAACTGCCTCCCAGTAGATAGCCTGCTGCAGACTACTGTCCTAATACCAGGAACTGCACCTGGCCTATGTCAGAATACATGAATATATCAAGCCCCCCAAACCACATTATATTGCTTGACTGAAAATACCCAGACATACACCGGGAGCATTATACTAGCACCAACACAGTCGGAGAAAAGTTCCCAGAATCCATAAACCAAAATGCCCAGGAACAACGTACCACTCCCACAAGAGGGGTAAGCATACTGGATGTGATAATCAGCAACATGTGTTCTGGATGGCAAGATGAGAAGTGTATCCTTCACTGGTAAGACCAGACCATAGAGTAATCATACTGGATATACACATCCCGACCCCAGTCCCTGGCCAGAATACCACAGTGAAAAACATGTGTAAAGCATAGGTTGCACCTCTCCAAACCGATGTGGAATCCACGAAAGGCCCTGTGCAAGTGCAGAATATGGGACACACCGCAGAACATGTTATACAGGCATTCCATGAACACAGCCAGGAATGCCTGGAGTATGCAATCACAAATAACAACAAGACACAATGTCATACATGCAGGCAGCTGGCATGCTGGACACCAGCCATTACCAAACCATGCAAGAGAATGAGGAAGCTACCACATGATAGAACAAACATAAAAAGGGAAATAATCACTGATCAGTAGTATGGCAATAACATATGTCCACACATACAATCCACTAAGGCCAGCCACAACAAGTAGAATCTGTGAATCCAGAGGCAATGTGACACCTGTCCCAAGTACACAGACAACAACAACTCCCCCCCAATAAATACAAATATATGTGATAGATGCAACCATGTATCCAAACCGGAGGCTGAGCTCCCCCAACTCAGTACTGTCAAAAGTAGTCAGAAGGAGAAGGTAACCACATACACCGCATACCCAGTCCCACATACACCTACCACAACTGTAAACCAAACACATAAACACAGAAAAACATTCCCGGAGGTCCTAATTACAAACACACCACACCAACAGAAGCCTCCAAAGCAGATCACAAGCAACCATAACCTCCAAACATAGCACATGCAACACATAGTACACAAAGCTGGTGTGCCAGTCACAGGCCAGAAGGAGAAACAACATGCCTGACACAGTTGTAATAGGTGTCTGTATAGGCAGACACACTGCTGTCCCACTCACTAGACTGAACAAGGGAAAGGGTACAGTAAGCTGCCTGTAGGCTGCCACAATATGCCACATAACACAAGTCACCCCAAAGCAAGCAGAAATATGATGCACTCAATGTCCATGCTGGTGTGAATGACCAGAGATGTACCTCCCTGGACTACATGAAAAGAGACATAGATGAACTCTCAGATTATGTACCCCAGGCCGGTATGACACTGGCCGTGTGCAGCATCCAACCCTCACCAAGAATGATGCCACAGTACAAACACAGAATGATCATCTTTAACAGGTGGCACAGTTACAGCTGGCAGTCCAAGAGGGTCTAATGTCTGTCTGCTTGAGATGTCAAGCATGACAGGCCATCCTGCTGTTCCAGGAATGGCTTGCACCTGTTACCCCTGTGCGTCTGGATACTGGATAAGGCCTTTGCCACCTCCATAGAGCCATATGTAGGCAAGGCCAAAAAGACTACCCACCACCCTAGAAAACATAAGTGGTAAGAAACATAAGGGTAATGCTGACCAATGCCAGATGTGTAAACTGCAATATGCATGGCCCTGAGGCACTTCTCAGTATGGAGAACATCGATGTCTGTGCAGTGACAGAAGCCTGCTGCAAGCCTAGTGATAGCACACCAGCACTACCAGGTTATACCACATATCATGCGTTATGGCCCCAACACCTGGACCAAAACATCAAAGGAGGGGGAGTATCCATATGCAGCACAGACACCCATATGGCCAGGTAACTGACAATGCACAAAGCAGTGGAGACCACCCATGTGCACCTAAGTGTAGTCAAAACTGCTGTACAGTCTGTAGCATGCGACAGACCACACTCTCACACACAAGAACTCCACCCAGTCATCCTGAAGACACTGGACAGTATGACTGTCCCACCAAATACCAGACAAGGTACTCACAAATTACCACATAGGTGGTAAACCATTATGTATGCAAGGAGTAATTAGGGACCTAGGGACACAAGTCGACAGTAATCTGTCATGTGACACTCACAATGCCAATGTGGCTAGGAAGATTGTTGATATTGGACACCGTATCATGAAAGGATTCACATCTACATCAACAGAGGTCACTGTGCCCCTGTACTGTTCCTTTACCAGACCCATAATCTAGTACAATGACTCATTTGGGATGTACCGTACGTGACACCTGCAGAGGTTCAGAAGACCTCAAAGTTACCCCACCAAGAGGATAAAGGGTGTGAAATATATGTCATATGCTGCCTGGCTGTAGACACCCCAGCTGAATGCAGTCACAGACTGCCTACACAGAGGCATTGTATGTCTGTTGTACAAGGCCATGTCCAACACAGGAGTAATGGACATGCTCCACCACAGGAAATCAAAGCCATTGGAGCTGTGAGAGTGACAGATGTCAGCCTCAACACATAATGAAATAGGATGTGCTGGAGGGACAGATACATAACCCAGAGGCTCCCCACACCCAGAAACAGGATCCCAATCCATGTTAGGCAGAGCCCCTTACTGACACCCCTCAACAGGAATATTGCCAAGTGGATGGATGATCATACATGTATACTGGGGGTCTTCACTGTGTCATGACCAGACAGAGGCACAGTAAAGAAAATCATAAATGGCCATAATAGTCACATAGCAAGGGGAGGCGAAAGACACACACACTCTGGCATGGCTTACTAATGCCCTAGGGTGGATAGCCTAGTATGAACCCATGAACCTATGAAGATATAAATTGTACAGGACACTAAGGATAATCACAAGGCTTACTTAACTGATGGTAGGAACCATGTTGGGAATCCACAGATATGCTCCGAATCACACAGATATTACAAACAACATCCCAAACACACACACATATTGCTAACATACAACCTGACAAGTGCAGTGCAAACCCCCCCAGAATGCAAAATATCTATCCCAGCAGACTGCTGGTCCCCTGACATTGCAGATGCTGAGGTAACAGCCATCATCTGCAAAGCAAAACACACAGCAGCAAAGGTATGTGATGGTGTCCTGGGCTGAGGCCAACATGGACTCCAAGAATAATGGAATGCCAAATCACACTACTGCCCAATGTCAGCCTTACCACAGGATATGTACCGAAAGAGCAGTGTACAACAACAGTGGTCCTTCACAACAAAGGTGTTGCCTGAATGGATACTGCAAACTACCACCCCAGGATCCTGACAAGCTTGGTCTGCACAGCTATGGAAAGGATCAGTATGTACCACAGACATAAAGCTATTGTGGACCTACTGATACTGGACCCTACACAGTGTGGCTGTCGTAACTGCAGATCCTAGTAAATTAAATACAGCGCACCCAACCAGGGTCCAACTAACCAACAAAAAAACACACAATTTCGGACCACTGCACTCGGACAAGATTCGTAGGTGTAAAATGATCCTTTAATACAGACTTAGCGCTTTCACCATAAAACATATGGCATCATCAGAGTAACTGCAGATCCTGTCCCTAAACATGTTTGACCCATTTGAAGCAGTCATTAAGGTCATTGATGAGGGCAATGTGGTCCACACAGCGTAGCTGGACCATGCATATGCTTCTAGACAATACCCTATGAGTTCAGTATGGATATGTTCACCAGCTTAAATATATACCCCTATGTCAGTAGAGGGGTCGCAAACCAGACCAAGGACAGAACTGACATGGTCAGACATGCTGCATCCATGTCAGACTACAAAGCAGATTTGAGTGGCATCCTACAAGGCTTGCGCCTGGGCCCCCCCCCCCGTTCTGTATATATATGTCCCGTAGGTATAGGCCAACATGGAAGGACTGTGACTGAACATGTATGCAGAGGAGTACAAACAGCCCACTATATCCGACCCCCAGCTGACACAAGCAACCCACAAAAGGGCCACCTACAAACAGACAACTGGAGCCATAGCCATGTCAGCATGCTAATTGCAGAACTGTGTATAGACAACCACTGTGGATATACAGTAAGTGCCCACAAATTACCACACAGGTGTTAACCCATTACGTACCTAACATGTAATGAGAGACATAGGGACAAAAGGTGATAGATATCCTGCACTGGACAAACATGTGGCTGTAGTGTTCGCAGAAACATACCATATACCCACCCAATCATGAAGGTTGTCAGATGTAGATAAGGGGAGGTCACTGTGGCTCTGCAGTCATCCTTCATCAGTGTCACAATTGACTACAATAGCTTCTGTGGGATATACCTCAGCAGACACCTCCATCAACTGTAAAGTCCACAACAGTACCCCACCAGGAGTAGCAAAGAGCATGAACAGATGCCAT
The DNA here is from genome assembly GCF_019279795.1 of Protopterus annectens. Classification (NCBI taxonomy): domain Eukaryota; kingdom Metazoa; phylum Chordata; order Ceratodontiformes; family Protopteridae; genus Protopterus; species Protopterus annectens. The sequence continues at coordinate 1,927,743,163 of NC_056741.1, forward strand.
GTGTTGCCTGAGTAAACAAACTGCAGCCCCACACACTGCCATACTGCCCAGCTACAGGCAAGCTGTGCCTGATGTATGAAGCCATGTCCAACCTGGAATCAATGGACATGCTGCACCTTGTACAATCTGAATGGCAGTTAGCTATGCACATGAGAGACCTGAACCCCAGCACTGACATACATAGGACAAGCTGTACAGAATGATCCATAACACAGAAGGCACCCCCACTCTTGAGTAAACTCCCGGTACAGGTTAGCCAGAGAGCCACCTATCGACATCCCTCAAGAGGAATCCCGATGAGTGGATGGGAGATGGTAGGTTAACCCTGGGTATCACTGTTATGTCAGAGGTAGATGGAGGCACAGTATACTAACCATGACATATGTCATGGCAAACTCCAGTTACAATGTGTGTCGAAGGACAAACACACCCTGTGACTAGCATCAGAAATGGCCTAGGGAACATCGCTAGTGTTTGCCAATGTCCACCTATGTTGTGGAATACACTACCAATGTTGGACGAGCCTGGTGTAGGTAGTCCATATCTGAACATAATGCAACATGGTCATATGTGCACAACTGGCCCTTACACAGTCTGTTGTGCTCACTATGAAGATGTCAAGCAGTGATAGGACTAAAGCCCAGGATACTGTCCACCAAAGTGAAAGTACTGAACCAGTACACTATACGGTACTACAGTGTTAGGTCATTATGAAAGGATGTTGACAACTGTCTGCAAAGTATCCCATGCAATCCCTACAGGCACAGTATAACCCCTGTTGTGGCAAACATGAAGCAGTTGGCCAGTTAGTACACAACATGACACCCAACACACAACCATAAACGTGAGATATTGTTGAAGTTCACACACACCCAAATATGTGGTGGACTTCATAGTGCAACATATGGAAAGCCCACACTGGGCATGCTCGCACACTTTGATAAATGAGGCATATGTCAGACACCATGCCATGGAAAGGCTGAACTGGGCATGCTCACACACTTAGGCCATATCCCCGTTTAGCAGTTAGCCACACATATCTGGTATTTGTACGTGTCATTCCAGGAACCAACCACAACACAGCAATCTGCCCAGTGCACACAGTAAATGACTACAGAGACATAAGTGATATAGTGGATCGCCGTCATATGCAAACATCTTCCACAGATACACAAGTTGGTCATAGGAACAGGGAATGCTATGGCAATAAAGACCTGCAAACAGTAGAACAGCACAACAAATATTGTGCATCTGACAATTGAACATATGGGTGTAGAGGTCAGTACTAGGCTTGTTGCCCTAGGGAATGACAGCTCAGCCAGAGTGTGCTTGGCATCTGCATCCCCAGTATAGTAGGCTACTGTGCCACTGTAAAGTAGGTCACATAAGGCAATGTGTGAGGCTAGTGAGCTGTGCCTCTGTCAAGCAGGGGCACAGTGGAGATCCCAGGGTTTGAATGTGCTAAGCCACAGCCATGTTGTTGGTGTGTGCTGGAAGAGGGTTGCTGATGATCTCTAACAGTAAGTGGCCATCAATAACAGACTGAGGGGAGCCCTATCTGCATTGTCTGGACAATTCCACTGTCAACACAGTGTTGTGATGATTATGTGTGAATGAAGTGCCGTGCCGGAACTGTTCACAGATGTCCTCCCTCTGTGGGCTACAGCTCTGCAATATATTAGCTCACTCTGTCTGTTGTACGGCTCATATATGGCTGGTGTACACCTGACAGGTGTCTTGTTGTGGAGCAGCCATGGGTATATGTGGGACAGCATGATCAATGCAAACCGTACACATGCTCATAGAATGCAATTGTCAATGATTATGCTGAGTGGCCAGTATAGTCCCCCAGCATGGGTCCTTTGAAGTCATCCACCCCAGTCTTCACAAGTGTAGAGTCTGCTTGTGCTAAATACAGTTTGTGTGCAGTGACAACCTTGCCTGGGGGTGGGGATGGGATATGGATGTCCAGGGAAAGGTGGGTATGGTCAGATATCAACAATGGTGGTCTACCTCTGGTGTGGAACAGTGAGTACCCATGTTGCAGATGGACAGGTGCAATATGTATTCCCCCATGTGACTGTGGTGTGTGGTTCTGCCATAGCACATGGACCCACAAATTGTAGTGGCTGTAGGGTAAAGTGGTAGAGGCCTGAGTAGTTCCCACACACAATATGCCTGTACCTGATGTTAACAACTGGAATGGTGTATGTGAACACATGCATATCCCGGCACTGTTCCCAGGGAAGCTAAGTGTGTGTCCTGGATGTGGGTGTGGTGTTCTGGACTGGTTGTATTGTGTGTTACAGGTCCTGTGGTCATGAAGCATGGTATAGAATATAACCTGCCAGTGCGATGTGCATATCTGACCCTGACGTAGGTGGCTGCAAATGCATATATATGCTATCCCCCACCTGACAGGTAGTACTAGATGTACATACCTCTGTAGAAATAAAGATGTCAGCACCCTATAAATACTGCAGGTGCAGACCAGATGCCCAGTAATTCGGTTAGCGTGCTCTGCTAATGCGTCTCCCTCAAGTGTCATAATATAGGTAGGTAGGAGTTTGAACCATGCAATTGCTCAGTGTGTGTGTGTGTGTGTGTGTGTGTGTGTGTGTGTGTGTGTGTGTGTGTGTGTGTGTGTGTGCGTGTGGATGAGTGGGGTTGATGTGTGTGCAAGTCTGTGTGAGGAAGATGTCCCTTTTGGGAACTGTGAAAGCACTCTACAGGATGCACATTCCCCTATCTCAGCACGGATGATGTCAGCACCCTATAAGTACAGCAGGAGAAGGGAAACCTCCCAGTAATTTGAATAGCGTGCTCTGCTAATGTGTCTGTCACAAGTGTCATAACATAGTTAGGTAGGGATTTGAATCCTGCGACTGCCCAGTGTGCGTGGAGGGGAGTTAGTGTGTGTGTGAGGGCATGTCCCTTTTGGCTACTGTGAAAGCACTCTACAGGATGCATATTCCCCTATCTCAGCACTGATGATGTCAGCACCCTATAAGTACAGCAGGAGAAGGGAAACCTCCCAGTAATTCGAATAGCGCGCTTTGCTAATGCGTCTGTCATGAGTGTCATAACATAGTTAGGTAGGAGTTTGAATCCTGCAACTGCCCAGTGTGTGTGGAGGGGGTTTAATGTGTGTGAGAGAGATGTCCCTTTTGGCTACTGTGAAAGCACTCTACAGGATGCACATTCCCCTATCTCAGCACGGATGATGTCAGCACCCTATAAGTACAGCAGGAGAAGGGAAACCTCCCAGTAATTCGAATAGCGCGCTTTGCTAATACGTCTGTCATGAGTGTCATAACATAGTTAGGTAGGAGTTTGAATCCTGCAACTGCCCAGTGTGTGTGGAGGGGGTTTAATGTGTGTGTGAGAGAGATGTCCCTTTTGGCTACTGTGAAAGCACTCTACAGGATGCACATTCCCCTATCTCAGCACGGATGATGTCAGCACCCTATAAGTACAGCAGGAGAAGGGAAACCTTCCAGTAATTGGAATAGTGCACTCTGCTAATGCGTCTCTTTCTAGTGTCACAATATAGTTAGGTAGGAGTTTGAAACCTGCAAGTGTGTGTGTTTGGATGTGTGGAGTTTGTGTGTGTGCAATTCTGTATGAAAAACATGTGCTTTTTTGCAATCAGGAGATCACACTACATGATGCACATTACCCTTTCCAAACAGTGATGATGTCAGCACCCTATACATACAGCTGGAGAAAAGACACTGACCAGTAATCCGAATAGCACAGTCTGCTACAGCGTCGCTCTCAAGTGTCATAACATAGTTAGGTAGGGGTTTGAAACCTGCAAATGGCAAGTGTGTGTGTTTGGATGTGGGGAGTTTGTGTGTGTGCAATTCTGTATGAAAAACATGTGCTTTTTTGCAATCAGGAGATCACACTACATGATGCACATTACCCTTTCCAAACAGTGATGATGTCAGCACCCTATACATACAGCTGGAGAAAAGACACCGACCAGTAATCCAAATAGCGCAGTCTGCTACAGCGTTACTCTCAAGTGTCATAACATAGTTAGGTAGGGGTTTGAAACCTGAAAATGGCAAGTGTGTGTGTGTTTGGATGTGGGGAGTTTGTGTGTGTGCAATTCTGTATGAAAAACATGTTAGTTTTGGCAATCAGGAGATCACACTACCTGATGGACATTACCCTTTCAAAACACTGATGATGTCAGCACCCTATAAGTACAGCCAGAGAAGAGGAACCATTTAGTAATCTGAATAGTGCGCTTCGCTAATGCGTCTCTCTCACGTGTTGTGACTTAGTTAGGTAGGGGTATGAATTCTGCAAATGGCAAGTGTGTGTGTGGGGGTAGTAGGGTGTGTATAAATGCAAGTGTGAGAAAACAGATCCTTTTGGCAAATACTACAATACACCAGATGCTGCATATTCCGCCAGTAAACACAGGGGATGTCACCACACTATCAGCACAGTCAAACAGGGCTAGTTGGCCAGTAATGCCAATAGTGCACTCTGCTACTGGGTCTATTACCATTGTCACAGTACAGATAGGTATGTTTTGGTAACCCACAAGTGCCACGTGTGGTTGTTTCACACATTATGACCTTGTGTGGGTATTTGTGCATAACAATGCATGCCATTGCCTAAACCAGCAATGGCAATGCACACATGATGTATGTGTGTGACACATACACATAAATACCTGTGACCTGCAGTAGTTACCATGTCTAACACATGCCTCGGGTGGATAAATGGTATTTGCAATGCATAACAATATGACTGTGTCTTACTGTGCAGGGGCCGCACGCGGTATGTGTCTATACAGTGTGGGTGTATATGGTAAAATACCTACAGCAGGGGATACACATCTGGTCTGTGCCATATAGTCTACATTTAGTCGATGTACAGGTGCTGCATGTTCCCACCTGTTGTGGGAGTGGTAACATGTCATTCCACTGCAATTCAGTGACCACATGCTGGGAACCCTTCAACTAGTGTGTTGTAGCTACAGTAATGCTCACGCACAATGTTTGGCTGGATGCCGTCCAGTCATATAAAGACCGTTCTTGAGACTGTCATATTTCCAGTGTTGTTATGGAGGATAGGTGGGTTTCCTGTGTATGGGAGGGTTGTGTGTGCCAGGCTATGAACCAGACAGCAGTCCAACACACTGTTAGCTGCATATGAATAGGCCCTGATGCTTTGTGCTGTGCCATTAAACCTGGAGGTGTGTGTATCTGTGGTGCCTTGGGATACCACCCCCCTGTCCATGTGTGTTACATGTGTAGGGGATGACAGGCATGGTATGAGGTATAAACTGGCAGTGATGGGTTGCACCTGTGAGCCATGACTCAGGACTCTGGTACTGCACAAACATTGCAGTTCACCGTGCTGAGGACAGTGTCCAGTGCATGCATCTTGCGGTGTACACTGCTGGTGTTGTGTAGCAGCACTGTTAGTGTTCTATCCTGTGTGATACCCATGGAGGTGGCTATGTAATCCGTGTCCTGCAGCATAAGGCAGTATGTGTGTATCAAGGGGCTTCGCCAATATACATTGGGCCATGGGTGTCACATGCAAGCTGCCCCCGCACATCATTGTGGCTTCCCTAGCATGTAAGCACATGTTGACAGCCAGTGGATACCCTATGAATGACATTGGAGACTGAGCAGAATGTAGACAAAAAACACCCTTCCTACATATAGTGGTAGCATACCTGGTGAGGGTATGATGGCAACCAAGATCAGGCTCATACTGGCCCGTGCCACATGCTGGGAGATCCCTTCTATGTTCCCTATCATGTAGTCCAGGGAGGTATGTCTCAGGTCATCCATAGTGGCATGGTCAATGACTGAGTCATATGTGTCCATGCCTCTGACTGACCTGTATGCATGTGTTTTGTGGTGGACCATAGTGCCCCAGAGGCATATCACTGTGACCTTCACCATGTACAGCCTGTTGAGCGGGACCCCACTGCAGCAGCCAAGAGAGGTACCTGACACATCTGTAGCAGGTGTGTTGTGTAGCCCTACAGGCTGTGAGTGTGTGGCACACGGGATGTGTGTGCCATGTGTGGTATGTGCTCTGTTCCGACATAACATATGCCTGTGTGCCAGCTGCGGAGGTGTGTGATGCTCAGGCAGGATGCTATTCTGAGTCCCCACGTATGCCCCAGTGTGTTCAGCTTGCTGTCAGTGCGTGTCTATGTCTGACTGGTATTGTAGTCATTGTAGTATGACATGCCACCTGACAGGGTATGGCATTACTGGGTTCAGAGTGCTCAGTCCCCAGATTGGCTATGTGGTGGCATCCCACACATGTGTTGTACATTCCTGGCCAAGGGTGATGGTTGACTGCATACGTGTGGCAGCTGTGACATTGCCACATGACTCACATAAACCACAACTGGACCATAGAGGTGATTCACAGGTTACCTTTGCACATGCTACCCTAGTAGTGTGACTGCCATGGTGAGTACCAACACATAGGGCCAATGGGGAACAACATACTGAAGGTGTGTATGTGTGGGTGTACTGCTACTGTTTCATAGCACTGGCATATATGACTGCACATGTGGGTAAATGCCAGGTAAGACATGTGCAATGTGTCACAGGCAACGTATATGCGAACAGGACAGACAGTGATGTTCTGTCATGTGTAAACTTGACATACGTATCGTACGCTATGCAGATGTCACTAGGAGTCCACAGAAGCACTGTAACTCTGCATTGCAGGTGGAAGCAGTGTTCCAGGGAACCCCAAGCGAACATGCATGCAAACAAAGCTACAGTAAGCAGGGCTGGAAGTAGTCCATTGTACAACAAAGAAGGGGTAACACTAACAGTAGGTAACAGTGCAAATATGTAGGCACTATCAACATGTACCCAGGAATGCACAGCGCAGATACACATGGTAGAACTGATATTATGTCATAGTTAATTGTGATTTGGATTACATTGGTACTGCACACATATCAACATGCAAACATCCACATTGCATAGTCGTTGTGGGCAACTTGCCACCATTACTGTACATGTCCATCATTGCATATCACTACTTGCATTAGCTTCCCCCCTGTGCTACCCATGTATGTGGCTATCTGTTGACATCCTTACCACCGGTATGCAATAATGTGCAGCTGTTACACTTTGGTACGTACTATGGGTGAAGATAACAATTCAGGACAGTCATACAGTTACTGCATCAGGCATGCTGGGATATACACACAGTCATATCAGCACACTGTACTGTTACCAACATGATACTACTAATACACTTCTATATAGTCACCCTGTGCATCAGCAACATGTTTACCTGTTCCCGCAATGATGTTGGAGATTGCAGGAGGTGGCACCGTTTCATCATATGCACAGAGTGTGAATTAGGTATGCCTGAGTCTGCCACTGATACCACCAATTGACATGTGTGTGTATGTGTGTTGGTGAGGGACAGCAGTACAGGGTGGGGCACTGTTGGAGCAGTGTGTGCATGTATGTGGTAGCCCTAGGTGTTAACATTTCGCATGTGTGTATGCACGCACACAGTTCCACCTCATGGCTGCCATATACAGGGGTTTGTGGACAGCCACAGACTGCACCTGGCAGGTCATACAGATCAGTGTCTGTGGGCACGGACACGGTACCTGTGCCTGGCAGGGGTGCTACGGACCGTATCCAGTACTAAGCCAGATTGGGTACTGTCATCAGAAGCGGGAGTGTGTTGACTGGTCACAGGTCCCTGTTGGGACTGTCCAGAGCCACGTGCACGTGGTCTCCTGGGGCGTTCCGATGACAGCACAGACCCAGCATTGCTGGGGCTGCTGCTGGCACTATGGGGGCATGCGTGGGCCTGTTGTCATCCGCGCTGACTGCCAGCTGCTGCTGTTGCTGGCATACGGCCACGTCGATGCCGCAACCGCCCACCATTGCCCTGGCTCATGGACATTTGGTTGTGGAACTGATGCAATATGTCCCCACAACGTCTGTCTATGACATCGGTGAAATTATGGATAGCATCCGCGATGTAACGCATACTGTCAGTCATGGCTGTGCGACATGCTCTCAGCTCCCTCAGACCCTGTCTGGTGTACCTTTCCATACGCGACTGTGCCTGCATGACTGCCCAAAACATAGCTGAGGTTGACAGACCTCTTTGGGCATGTCTGCCAGGGGCAGTACGCTCACGGTTGCTCCCACGAGAACCCATGGGCAACTGTCTGTGTGGTACCATCGCAGGACCCTGCCCATGGCTGCTGTGTGGGGAAGCATGTGCCACAGATACCACATTACCCTGGTCAATGCCCACTGTATCCTATCCATCACCTAGGGACAATGGTGACAAAGGATGTACTGGCAGGATGACTGTGCGCAATGATGGGGTTGACAGCTGTGTACTGTCAATTGGCTGACCAATGGCGGACCCTGACACACCTTTCTGTGCCATTACACAGATATCATCATTACCAGTACCTGTGGCACCAGATTCAGGGTCCCTGCTGCAGGACACCAGAGCAGCACCAGAACCTGTGGGAGGAAGACAAGAAACACAGTTTACAGTGTCCACACAATGTTACCAGTGATGCACTTATGCACACATGTACACATGGACACATGCACACATGCACACATGGACACATGCACACATGCACACATGCACACGTGGACACGTGTACACATGCACACATGCACACATGCACACGTGGACACATGCACACATGCACAGGTGGACACAGGCACACATGCACACATGCACACATGGACACAGGCACACATGCACACATGCACACATGCACACATGGACACAGGCACACCTGCACACATGCACACCCCGCAGTATACACACAGAGCACTACTGAGTTACACTAGTATTACTAGCACTATCAGGACTATTATAGTTATTGTTAAACACACTCACCAGCATGGATGGCCTGCCTTCCTGTAACACCGGAGGGACCTGCAGAAATGAGGAGATTAATGTCAGTGGGCACAACTGTGTCATTGATACTGCATATGATACAGTGCAGTAGTACACCAGTTGCCTTTCACACATCAGCTGCTGATATTGCCAATATCACACATGCACAATTGCATACTATGTTGACAGCTACATACCACGGACACACCTTACACATGCATAAACTAACAGTGTACAGAACAGTCACGTGTACATATGGCATATTACCTGCACGCTCCATGTCATGCTGCTGTGTGGATCCAGCCTCCAGCATGATGCAGGTGTATTGCTGTTGCTGTTCCGGGGCTGGAGCCAAAACACTTAGGAGTAGCCCCTCCAGTCTGGTGAGGGGGGATGTGTTGCCACCCCACCTCCTGTGGCAACCTGTTGCCTGTGGATATCCGACGCACGCTGATGGACATTTCTGATTAAATCACTGCAGTGATGTCGTACCTGCTCATATGTCCTATTATGCGTGCCAATGTCATTTACCCTACAGACAAGGTCTTGCCACAGTGCAGCCCTCTCCTGCTGATTCTGGCTGGTGAGGGTAAACAGTATGTCATAATCCCGCATCAGGCTCTGGTGTATCTCCTCATCTTCCGCTGCAGAGTAGGCGGGATTATGCTGACGCGCCATCTCCCTGGAAGAGAACACAAACAGGATATCAGCAGACTATTTCAGCAATATATGGCACACATACTATACATGATACTCAAGTGTAGTGATATACTACTACTACCATATGTTGCATGTGTGTGTCTCGTGGTGGATACACAAGTACATGGCCAGATATCAGTGCTCAGCCAACACCTGTGCAACAATACCTGCCACATCCCATACAACATAGTAGCATGCCCCATCAGTCAGCACACTGCGACAGGTCCAATGCACAACCTCACTCTGGGGGTTCATACCAAGGTACTGTATGTGCAACGCTATCCACTAGTGTTATCTGGACACAAGTTACTCGGCATGGATATACATATCCCACCACCACAACCAGCACAGTAGACTACTTTGATATGTATGTGATTAGACAGTTATTCACTTGTTAGGACTGAGATGGTATCCATGCAGCCCACTGGGCCAGTAGAAGCCACAACCCACACTGCTGACCCCTTTGCGAATGCATACCATGGACATCCCACAGATTGCATGGAACTTGCACACACATTTCTAACCCAGACCCTATGCACAAAGGTTAGGCATCCTGTCCGGTGGACCCCAGCCAGAGGCAGATTGTATAACAATAGCAGGAGGCTACTGCAGGACAGAGCAGATTCACATTAAGGGAAGGCATCTGTGGTCAGCACTGGTAATATGCTACGGTCTCTCATAACAATGGCCACGGCCTACTCTGGGAGGGAAATGGCCACAAACACTATAGATAACCACAAGGCCTTCTTCAGTTATGTTACACATATGGACCAAACGCATCAGATATGCTCTGAGTTAATACACACCTACTTAACATTCACCAAACACACAGATATTGGCAACATTCTTGCAGACAGGTTCGGTGCACGTATTCCCCCTCCTTCTCCCCCACAAGTGGAAATACTTATCACAGCTGAATGTAACCTCCATATCATCTCACATGTCCAGCTGAGGGACGCCCTCAGCAAAGCAGAACACACAGCATCACTGTGACCTGATGGTATCCCTGAATGTGTGCTTCGTGCACTCCAAAAGGACATACAACCACATATAAGACTATTATTTAACCTTGGCCGTACTACAGGATATGTACCTGAACACTAGCATACAGCAACAGTGGTCCCACACCACTAAGGAGGCACCTCTACTGACCCTGAGAACTACCGCATCATAAGCATAACCGGCCTGGTCTGCTAAGCTATGGAATTATTCAGTATGGGATGCATATACGGCGATATTGGGTACCTGCAGACACTTGTTCCCGGCCAGTTTGCCTTTGTGATGGGCTGATCCTGCCTCTTGAACCTGGTTGACCTTTCAAAACAGTCACTACAGCCATTGATGAGGGCAACGCACAGACAACTGCTGCCAGGATCATGGCCTAACACTGACTGACATGTAATGTATAGTCATCCCCTTTTGGTGGAACTACGTACAGACAACATATCACATGGACATACCTATAGATACAGACCTATGACACATTTGGAGGGTTCACAGTATGCAGACATTAACCTGCTACTTTACATTACCTGTGTTTGTCGCAGCTGGTTGCCTTACCACTACTTCTGCTTCCTGCTGCTGCTGGCATGGCTTGCTACTGTCACTGCTGACAGCTTAGACTCAGTGTGTAGCGTGTGTTTATTTTTTTTTTCCTCTCACTCTCTGTCTCTGTCTGTCTCTCTCCCTCTGTCTACTTCCAGACAGTGCAATGAACGTATTGCATGTGTGGAGTGTTAGTACAGGATGCTTTTGTAGGTATCTGCATAGGTCCATGTGATGGCCTCTGCACCAATTGTAAGCCAGCATTTCTAATTGCATGCAGCCAGTTGTATACTGATTGCAGTTCTCACTGTGATTTCAGGACAGTGCTATAAAAGGGTATGTGAGATAGGCGTTGCTCTTTCAGATTGTAAGGGCGGGGGCCATGCTGGTATGCTGTGGACACTGTTCTGTGAGTGTAAAGGTTAGTATCTCTCTCCTGATTCAGGCTGTGTTGTAGATTCACATTTCTCCATTCCTCTCTCCTGTTCCCTGTAGTAAGTGTGTATGCACAATGACACCTACAACTATATATATATATATATATATATATATATATATATATGTAAATATACATACATTTATATATGTACATTAACTGACATTATTACCTACTAGCTACCAACTAGCATGGCTATTTCTGTTCACACACTACTATTCTGGAAATCCACTAGTTTTGACAGTAATTCTAAATGACATGCTTTGTGTACTACACATCCTATATTCCCTTTACATTCATTCCTACTATTACATGATATATTTATTTTAGCACATTGTTCTTGTATAAGAGTCATGGCTTAGTGGTAGGTCATGCAGACTACTGTTTCCAAGGTCCTGGGTTCGGGACTGACAGTGGGATTTTATTTTGCTTTTGAACTGACTACGGGACCTGTCAATCAGAGTGACTAAGGCACTTTTAAGCAGTTGTAACCATTTTAGCGCTGGTTTGTGCGGAGCTCCCACATGCGCACTGGCGTTCTGTTCCGCGCACACACGCGCACACCTGCTTACAACCGCTTAACAGTGCTTACTCTGGTGCACACCCGCACTATTTTCTTTGAAAGAAATGAAAATGGGGAGACAGGAAAGTGGTGAAAAAGGGGTCACAAAGAGGGTAAGACAGTATGGAAACAAGCTTGGGATTTGCAGGAGGGATGTAGGTAAGGCCCATACCTGCCCATTTCTTCATCAGCAACAGCTGTGCATATGTATCTAATTTGGTGTGACATTTGAAACCTTCCACCCCTGAGAGAGGTGTCAGGACAACAATAATACTTGTTGTACAGCCAATTGTAATTGATAGTTTCCATGTCCAGCAGACATGTGCGGAATGGGCAGCTATGTATGGGGCGTAATTTTTTTGTGGGTACAGAGTGCCCTTTTTTCTTTTTTTTTTTTTTCAGGTGAGAGTGGTATGTCAGGTGAAGGAAGTCGGTATAGCTGGGTAGGTATGTTGGGTAGGTCAACAGACAAGACAAACAAGATGCATACAGGGGTGGTGTATGACATGTGTGGGGGGGGTTACACAATTGACGGGAATGGAGGTTTGGATATCCAGAGCCCATGAGCCCACAGATGGCAACAGTAGAACTGATATCCCCACCCATGGGCAGTTACCACTGTTCCTTCACTGCCCAGAATGGGGCTGTGCTGGGGGCTGTGTAGGCCGGGCAACAGGCATGCCCATAAGTTGTGCCACCTGTGCCTCAAGCTGGTGTAGGGGCCCAAGAACAGAGTCCCGGATCTCCGTACGCACCACAGTCTGGACGCTATGGGGGGTGAGTGGTGGTTCTCCTCCGGCCACACTTGCAGAGGGGGGGTGAGCCCCATCCCCTGCAGCGCTTCCACCCGCAGATGGCACAGGGCCACCGGAGGAGGGTCCAGACTGGGCACTAGTGCCAGGTGCACTCGCCAGCTGAGGTGGGAGAGGTGGGTCCGCAGGAACCCGCCTTCCCTGTCGTCCTATGTTTTGCATTATGTCATGACAGTTCGGGTTAGTAACATATAATACCATTCACAATTAGTTGTAACAGCATGCATTAGTATTCCCATTAACCAAACACCCAGATATTCACACCATTGAACAGCGAGCATAACACATGCATAATTTGAACAGCAATACACAGTCCAACAACATGCAGGGTTGATTGATGGCAACAGGCCATCAGGTTTGGATGTATGAACAGGGCAGATGCATCAACGGACATGCAAATATTTATGACCCAACAGGACAAATGTCCAGGGGTGTTAATTGTGATTGCACATACCATTTTCACGTGGAATGGGTTATATGTGGTTATAGGGTGGGGTGAAGAAAATAATATTAACACCTTCGAATACCAATACATATGCTGTACATTTCTAATAGCTGCACATATATACACACTACTGTTCTAACTACAGTTTCCTATATGATAACTACTTCAGTTTGGTGATAGGACTGTTACTGCTACATCGATATACATTTTATTGTTATTCATACACATTGATATCTGGCTTTGTTCAGCTACATCATCCTGCTACATTTGTTTTATATAGCTATAGACAACTGTGGATGTTTGGTATGTCACACAATCATACTATCTGCATATTGCAGACTGAGAGCAACATATCCAGATTTTGGGATACACATTCCAGCTGCAGCAAGACTTTGAACACATTTTGCTGTTTGGTTTTGCTTCTCACATGCATTTCATTCTGTACTGACTGCAGTATACTTTATTCAGGGGTTATTACTACTTTATTGGTGGATTCATAACACTTTCTCACACTCTCTCACTTGTTTTCATTTTACTAATCAGGATGGTACTTACTTCTAGGCTTTATTGACATGTTTTACCTGTAGTTATTACAATCCTTTCCAGCAGTCTCACTTATGTCATGTTTCAGTATTTCAACAGGGGTATATTTCACACATGTGATTTGCTCATCTTCTGCAGCTGTACTTTTCAGCCTGCTGCAGGTTGTGTACTATTATATTACAGGTGGGGCATCTTTATTTCAGACTCTATTTCAGACATTTTCATTTTTCTGTTTGGATTACAGACTGCAACACACTTTTGTAATCAAGCAATACTTGCAAACACTCTTACACTTGTTACTTGCACATTCTATTACTTAGTGACTACACTGCACTCTTTTGCTAACTGTCATACTTTTATATTTCTGTACAGTTACTGGGAGAGGATTACTGACCTGCCTGGTGGTGCAACCGCACCAGCCTATCGCCATAGGCTCTGCGGTTCGCAGAACGGACACCTGCAGCTGTAATATAAATGAAGTAATATTGGAATACACATCTCCATAATATCAGCTAGTTTAATTTCTTACATACATAATTACATGTAACTTACTCAGTAGTGGGGCGTTGGGCATTTGCCGGGCCTCCTGGATCCAAAGGTTCAATTGGTCCTGCTTGCGTCTCTTCAGGTCCGCATGGTGGTGACGAACCTGCTCACCAGTCCTTGGAATCCCTGTGGCACTGGTGAGATCATGAGCCAGCCAGTCCCACGCCTCAGCCCTATATGCTCCCCACAGGACCTGGCCCTGCATGAGTTGGGCCTCATGATTGTGGACTAGGAACCAGACCATGTATCTGGACTCCTCAATACCCCAATTCTGTGCTCGAAAGCAACTACCCTCACCTACTCCTGTCATTCTGGCTGCAAGTCAGTTCTACAATCGTTTATGCTGTGTATTCCTGCCTATGGGGCTTATATAGGCCATTTTTCCCGCATATATCTGTGATTGGCCATTTTGGAATTGTATCAACTTCACAAAACTGCTTTGTCATGCTCCACTTTGTATTCATTCCTATATATTTGCTATTACTGCATTTATAGGTACTGCTGTCATGGCTTAGTGGTTCAGTACCTTGACTATGGTGTATAGTATCCTGGGTTCGAACCTGACCACTGCTTTTTATTTTTTATGACTGTCTGAACAGGCTGAGGGGTGTGTCTGTGTAAAGGCAGTTTTGATACAGCTTGCTCAACGTTGCCCGTCGGTTAGCTTTTTGGCATGGTGCACAGCTCCGCGCAAACGGGGTACGCTGGTTTACGCCTCCTTTGGCTATCAGCACGCATATTACGCTCAACTCACCTAGGGGCACACAGTTTCAGCGTGTTAAACCACTGCTCACCTACGGGCACTCATTTTGCACCTGTTAAACTACTGCTCACCTACGGGCACTCATTTTGCACCTGTTAAACCACTGCTCACCTACGGGCAGATGCACTCACCTTGTTAAACTGTAGCTCAGCTATAGGCACATCTGGCATTTTTTATTATTTTGTTATCTCACATTTCTTCAAAATAAATGGACTATTTC